>NC_092575.1:7161250-7467500 GCF_037975245.1 Apostichopus japonicus
CTGGCATGCCAAATACCAAAAATGGCTCACCCTTGCAAGCCCCAAACCATGATTGGACTTGGATGGATGTGGACTCTCCTTTGGGGGACCGTCTCTTACAACATCGGTGCCCTGTTTGCGCTTGCTACGCCACTACCGGCTGTTCGATTCACAGTTGATATAACATCCTATAGTGGGTGTTGTACGTGGGAGGGTTTGTATGTGTTAATACGCGTAGGCCTACTGTATATCAACGTTGTGTTGTATACAGATTCGATTAAATACCGTAAAACAAGCGTCGTTCATAAACGGTACTAATCGGTTGTACCAGCATCATTAGATTACTTATCTTATCAGCATTATTAATCTACAGCGGTAGACAAAGCAATATCTAAAGGTGTAAACAAATCTATAATGACGATAAAATCAAAGTACATCTTATCATACGTATACATAACGGTTTCGTCTAAAGCCATTAGCAGACTCTGGCTTGGAACTCCCATATAGTTCTTATAAAGTAGCTTATACTTGTTATATAGATATAAGTAGTTTTCACTATACGTCTGTTCATCATGACGTTTCATAAAGCAAACTGACATGTTGCATTTGCCAGCAAATGGCATGCGGCCTGAACCGTTTGCGCGCGTCATTTCATCATACAATGGATAAGCACACTTTTAAGTGGGACTTACAATTCCATTTTCGTTAACATACCCAAACACTGACCGCAATTTAACTGTACCTTACTGTATAGCAATCCATTTCGACACGCTATACTCAGAATTGTGACATATTAGTCGCGGACTAAAATAAGTCAGCAAAAAAAAACCATGTTTGCTGAGTAATCAATGCTCGGAAATCCTTGCAAACAATATTTCATGACTCCCAGGTACACATGTATTGCATTTTCCTCTACAAATATAACTACATAACATGATCCAATCTGTCTGACCTTTATTGAAGATCCAAAATGGTGAGGAAGTAGTGAGCCTATACTATATAGTGTACTGAGCGTATCCTATATCATGCACAATAGCCAACTTCTATATACTTTTACACGCGCAGATCAACACCTCGCATTTTCAGCCAAATACAAAATCCATAAGTATTGTTACCACCAGCAAAATCATGCGCTCAGATCTGATTATATGATATCTATAAAATTTATTCTAAATATGCCATTTGACGTCTATAGACGAACACCCTCCCCCCCCCCCCCTACCGTTGTCATGGGATTAATCGTCAACCATCCCATGCAGGGTCACTCACTCTCCTTTATAAAATAACTGATCCACCCATGTTTTAATTACCAAATCAGAATAACTTATTTTGTTGTTGCTGCTTTTTTTACTACCCTACAGGGTGCAGTTATCACTGGATCGTATCTTGCCAAACAATATATGAGTAAACAAAATGGTGGCCATGGTGGCGTGCTCATAAACACTGGATCAATTGCAGGTAAGCTAAGCCACATACACCGTTCGAAGCGACATGGGGATCAACAACGTTTTAACATGGTTACGTAGTCTTTTACAAGTTTTCTTTAGATGTCATTGAAATCTTGGGGTAGTTTTTGTATCCATGGTTAGCTCAGACGAAAAGAGAACAGAATATCTTATTTTTCATAACTCTAACAAATTCTCTGATGCGTTACGGTTTGCATGAGCATGTATGCTTTTCCTCGTGCGATCGACATACCCACCAAAATATTATAATTGAATAGCTTAGTTAATTCTATACTTAGCAGATTAGAAACTGAAACCAGCAACAGCGTTATGGCCAATCCAGTCATCCTATTATTGAGCTTAAATGTTATTATCAGAAAACGAGTAGTTTTTGGCCAGTTTAGTGGTACAGGGGTGTTCCATTCACCGTTTTAGATGGGAGTGAATAGCGATTCTGTGACCGACAAGCTGTATTGGGACCAAATTCAGTGCAACAAAAAAAAGTAGCTTGTTGTTTAAGTAATTACACAATTTCACAGTTTTATTGGCAGGGGTACAGGGGGAGGGAGAGGGGGGAACACAAAAAATGCATCAATTTTAGACAGAAAAATAAGTCAGAAAATGGTACTTTCTCTAAAATCGTTTGGAGTGTCCTAAACTGGGGGTCCTCCTGTAGCAAAAGCGTTTTAAGATATTTCTTGCTCTCTGGTAGCGAGTTCAAAGCACAAATATACATATGATAGAGAGACAGAGAGAGACCAATTCTATTTCTCTAGAAGGAATGTATATCCAGCCTTTTTTGCGGGTACAGGGGCCAAAGCCCTCGGAATCTTTATCATTTGGTGATGTTTCTTGTTCTCTTGTAGCGACTTTAAAGCACAAAAAACTCTTGTCAGAAATAGGAATTCCAGTGCTCTGGAATGCATTCGAAGACCTTATGGGGATCCTGGGACCCCAGCAGCAGTGTTTGCAGATATTTTTCAGATTTTAATCCAACTCTGGGAATTGTAGACCTAAGGCGAGAAACAAAGAGAACGATTTTGTTTTCTTTTTTTACATCTTTGCAAAGTTTATTACTCTTTATTACATTCACTGAATATCGGTTCAAATTTCTGGACCGATGTGGCATCTACTTTGATTGTCACTGATGTGTGACACCCTTCAGACCGACGCCCTATCTCCCCCCCCCCACCCACCCTCCACCTGGTTTGATAATTCTCTTTTAATATAATCATTTCTTCTTTCGCAGGACTTCTGTCTTATGAAAAAGCTCGATATGCTGCTACAAAGTTTGGTGTGGTTGGATTCTCATTGTCAATAACTGTAAGTTACTTAGACATTGACTTTAACGAAAGTAATAACCAAAGAAGATTGTTGAGTGACAGTCAGGCGCATAGCCAAGGGGGATGGGGGCGAAGGGGGCGACCGCCCCCCCCCCCCCATTGAGCTTTTTTTTTGTACGTTTTTATGATATCGCTGGTAATTTCAAATAGAAAATGCTTAGATGCAACTTGCAAGGCCTGGGAAGTGCCATTTCCAGCGAACCGGGGTGCATTGTCGGCCAAAATTTTCTTGAACGCTTCGCGCCCACTCATGGTGGCGCTACGCTTAGATAGTTTCCAATGCCGAATCCACGGTTCTGATAATTTGCCTACAAACTCGCACATCCCTTGGCAAATTCCTCGCTACGCACATGGTGACAGTTTAACATGTTGGATTCCTTGTAAATAAAATATTTGTGGATTGTATAAAAAACCAGTTCTACCCCAATCTTTTCTTTGGAAAAGGGGAGAGGGTCGGGACATAACCTGCGCTGGTTTATTTGAAAGGGCATGGATACTATTTTAACTTTCCTTTATCTTACAAAATTTTGCGGAAACAAGTTTTTGTTATGAGGGAGATGGAATAGGTTAGAAAAGAGAACCTGCTTTGATTTTCTTGTGAGGACGTCTCGGTTGTAATTATTAGGAGTAACAGAGTAATCTCTGGTTATCTTGCTCATATAAGTGCGTCAAAGATCGCATAAAAATGTATACGATTTCACGGTATACAGGAAAGAAATCTATTTGTACTTTCATCGCTTATATGAATAGGAGTTTGGATGTGTGTTTTTATAAGCTGAGTTTCATTTTTCTGCAGGTTGAAGATCGTTCGTTTACCACAGATGACATTAGGGTAGGTGTTATCTGTCCATCTTTTCTATCCACTGAATTATCTAGAGAGGGGAAAGCAAACCGAATCTTTATTCAGTAAGTGTATTTATTGTACTACGTTTCTTAGTCTTGTCACGTTAGAAAAGGTGGTGTCCTCCACCTTTTTGGTCATTGGCATATATTTTTCCGCATGCCCTTAGTGGCGTAAAGTAGGATTACATATATATATATATATATATGTATATATATATATGTATATATATATATATATATATTTATAATTTCAATTATATATATTCATTTGCCTTCATCGTTTACCTCCATTTTATCAACAAAAGTCTGTTCAAAGTATCTCTTTCGAGATCCGGTTTAGGAATCTTCGAGTTAGTTAGAATCATGTTTGATCTATAGATTCAGGCAAATATGTCACCAAAACAGAACTAGTATTGTTCGATACAGGTGACAAACGCCTACAGTGGAATTACGACCTTCCTTACCGGTTTCGAACCTCTGGACATACAATCAGCGTCCATATAGCCATAGTGGTTAGGGTCTCCACATATAAAGCGGGAGGCCCGGGTTCGAATCCCGGTGGAGGCTGGAAGTTTTTTTCACTGTTCTGGATTTTCCAACTCATTACGTTTTCAATTATATACATCTTTCTCAAATGTCTCTCTCTCTTCTCTCATCTTCTCTCATATTCTCATAAAGGATGAGCCAAGTAGTGGATGCATTTGTCCTCCTGGTAGAGGATGAGACTAAACACAGCTGCTGTGTTCGCATCACTCCTGCTAAAGGTATCGACCTCCATCCCGCTATGAAACGTGACGAATTCATCCAAGAATTCAAATTATATGGAGAGTAAAACCATGCATGGATATACTTCATAGAGATGGTTGTCGAAGTGACATATATACTTTATACATTGAGTTGATTACTCATCATTTGGAAAGGAACAAATATATTGAATATTAAACATGACCAGAATCTTCCATGTAAATAACGCTTTCTCAAGTCGTTGTTTGTGTATGTGTGTTGGTAGTTGTTGCTGTTTTTATGTGTAACAAAATATATTCAGATTACTGACACTGTATTACATATATAATTGCACTTGTGTTTTACTTTTCTTTTTGCAATTTGACTGTTTAATATCCAAGTTATTATTGTACTGATGGTTTTGAAATACTAAACTTTGTACTACCTGTCAAGCTCTTTTGTTTTGCAGACGTATTAAGCATGCGTTAGTATTGCTCATGCGTGTAGTGATCATAGACATATAGGTTTTATACAACACCTTATTATATTCCGGCCATTTGATTGGTCAATTGCTCGTCGATTGCGTGCAAAATCCGCTCTATTGCACTCTATGAAATAGAACCATGTGTTATACTTTTTTGATAGCACTTTGTTCAATGGTAAGAGAGCAGAGAAACCTGTCTGTGTCAAAACAATCTGTTGCATGAGTACATTTTACATCCAATTATATCCAAATTTGAAGGTGTTGTATAAAACAAATAATGAATGGTTTCCATTCGTGCAATAGTGCAAATATTTCATTCGTTGAAAGATGTAATTTGTTCCATTCAACGAGGCGCAGCCGAGTTGAATGGAACATTCCATCTTTCAACTCATGAAATATTTGCACTATTGCACTCATAACCATTCATTATATTACACGTGCACTGTTTACAGATCTCTGAAACATAGTGACATGATCGCGTGAAAGCGCTCATAAACATGCGAAAACGCGCACGATGAACTTGCATACAGACGCGCTGGGTCATTTGACTATGGTTATAAATGTTCCACATGTCCAGTTTGACGAACGAAAAGAGGGATGACATGAAAATTCGAAAGTATATATCATGCTCACTGTTTAACGATATGATATGCAGTCAAAGACTGCAGTTTGTTAAGTTTCGTGGAACTAGATAGGACATATACCGTATTACAGCACCCAGTGAACTTTGACGTGGCGGGAGATCCCCATTGACAGTTCTATAAAGACTTGCATACGGTCTCAGTGATAATATAGTAACTTCTTCATCGTTCGATTACTGAGGGTATGCACACCTCGGAAAATGTAGTCTTTGTATTTCACATGTGTCATTATAGGCCTTCTCCTTTGCATAGTACATGCATTTTTCGTCCATATGTACTAATGTAACGGTGTCATATAGGGCAAGGGCGTAGGAACCGGGGGGGCTGGGGGGGCGCCAGCCCCCCCAGTGAAAAATGTGGAGGGGCGGAAGTATCATTCCGCCCCCCCCCCCCGCTCCGCAAGTCAGAAAACCCCTTTTTCATTTCCAAATGAGAAAAAAATCTCATTTGGAGCACCAAATTGCATCTAAGGCCAGGTGAAAATACAAAATTAAGTTTACAAAATGGAGTGGGTGTTGAAGTGTGCTATATTGCACCAAATTGCATCTGAGGCCACCTGGAAATGCAAAAAATTCCAAAGGGGGAGGGGGACACCCCCTCCCCTTAGACCCCTCCCCTTAGACCCCTCCCCCAGGCCGGCCATCAGTCTTCAGCCCCCCCACTCAAAAGTACCTTCCTACGCCACTGATACAGGGAGTGGCATCACATGTTAATTAATATATACTTTGTTCCATATATGTACGTGTGATAAACGGGAAAACATGAAATATTTAAGCAGCAATGTGAAGTTAAACATATTATACCAAATCATGTTATTGCTACTTTAGACCATGCATCGGCAGTTCGGATTATTAAAATACTCATACATATAGGATACATATATCATCTAGAGGAGTTGTTCATTGCAGTAATCTCTATCACATATACCAATAATAATGATAGGGTTTCTGTCTCCATTTATGTTAACTAATTATTATTATTCACCAAACAGAAAAAAACCCATTTTGCCCAAGTAATGCAATTCACGTGGTACGGTATACTTACCGTACATATACTGTCCAGTTATTTTCCCACGGACAGTTTATTTAATACGGTAATTACTATCTTTTTCTTAAACGTTGTGTGATGGTTTTGTATAATTTAATAAATGTACCTTTGTACACTGTAACCTGACACCGGAAATATACACGTGGGAACATTTGCATATTCGATACCGTCTTGTCTTGTTATTTATTTCGACTCCAAGATGTCACATCTTTATGCGACGAGGATCGGATTAAATTCCTTTTAATCTAGAAAAAAAAAACAGTTCCACGAAAGTATAAGGAACATTCTGTGACAGGATGGCCACAGTCATTGGTGAAATCGACGAATTTGTATATGGTATAGGGACGGACCGTGCAGTGAGTGTATTTCTTACTGTGGTAGGCCCGACCGCCTACGTAATGCTGAAATCGCTAACGTCGCCAAATAAACCCAGCGATAACAGCCATTGATCAGCTTAAGACTTTGCCAAGACAACACTTCTCCCCAAAGCATATCTCAAAAACGGTAAATGGGAATTGAATGCAAATTTTACCAGAAATGCTTAGATGATGTTCCTCTCTAACATTTCAAAAATAAATGTTGACATGGACTCTTCTTAAGCATACCCGAGTACCCTCCCCTCCCCTCGCCCCCGCCCCCACCCTATCACCTGTCATCTAACGGGGCAGCTGAACGTACAATTCAGACCGTCAAGAAATCATTAGTTAAGCAAATAATAGACACGAGGAAACGGGGAACAAGTCTGTCTCACAAGATTGCAAATTCTCTTCTTTGCTTACAGAAACACGCCCCAAGCTACAACGGGTCGAACCCGAACATAGTCGTTTCTTACAAGACTGACACGGGAAAGTTACACGTAGGAACAGTTGCATATTGGAAACCATTTTGTCTTGTTATTTATTTTGATTCCAAACACCGTTCTTACTGTTCATGTCATTTCCCACGGACTGATTTTTAGACGGTAATTATTGTATTTTGCTTAAACAGTGAATCGCTAATAGCAGTTAAGATAATTAACCTCTGGCCTCAGCCGATTCACACAGAGATTACAGTAACTACTGTAAATTTTAAAGTTTTGTACCACAGTAAATACTGGATTGTGCTGACAAATCTGATAAATTGGCAGCATGTGCTATTAGGTTTACAGTATAAGAACTGAGGATATTTGTAATTCGAATAAATCACAAACAACTGGATTTGTTGGGATTACACATATCCTCAGTTCACACTGTAATCCTAATAGCACATGCTACCGATTTATAGAACGATCCAGTTTTTACTTTGGTATACAAAACTTTTGGACTTTTGGACGTTTTGGACTTTTTGATTTACAGTAGTAATTGTGTTCTCTGTGTGCAGTATCGGGTGCTGGCCTTCTGATTTGGTTACGAGGGCGTGTGTACGTGCATGGGTGCTTATATTGTGTGGCTTGAACTGTATAGCTTATTTGGTCTTCCTTTGAAATGGGTTTTTAATATTCAACAATTTGGGCAATAACAACTTAATTTTAAGTATGAATGTGCAATGAGGTGTACGATAAGTTCAACTTATAATACACAGACCGGTCATGCAGTAAATATACCACACCGTACTATTATCGCAGTGGCTGCAAGTTTTATTTTATCTGCTCAGATAGAAAGGAAATCAACCAACGTCTTAAAAAGTAGCGTATATTCCTCTCTGTTTTATAAGACTGCAGGGATATACATACAACCAGTACAGTATGAAGATAGAGGGTTTATGCGCATTGGTTACAGGTGGTGCCAGTGGTATCGGGAAGAGTCTAATTGAGAGATTACTGTCCAAGAACGCAAAGGTAACTTCACTCGAGTGACGTATATTATCAAAATGTTTTAACATGTAAATGAATCTGAAGAAATATCGTATCTTGGCATACTTTAACTGATTAAGTAGGCCTATATCTGCCTGTGCATATTATGTTTTGAAAGCATTTATATCATGGATAGTTACTAATCCATCAATGTAATACTTTGCATAGTCCTACATAGTATACCCATTTGGAAGGGGGGAGGGGGGGGGGGGCGAGGTGAGGGCTATGTGAACATGTAACCCTTGGCAAAAATAATATATATATTAAATAATTTAGTTTTAAAGGTCTGAGGAATACTGTCTATTGCCTAGCTGTTGAGCACTTTGTAAATTCCACACTAAATGCAACGTTGAGGTACTATTAGCACCGATTTAAGCCCCATTATCCCTCTCCGATAGCATCTAGGGGGTAAACAAAGACACGGATATACGTATTTGATTTACAAAACACTGTTGGATAAGTGAGCATTCATCTATTATTGTAGGCATGATGAACATCTCAGACAGAGGTTTGTAAAAAAAAATTGAAGTCTAAATACAACAGGACGAATCATCGATCTGAATGCAAGTCAAAATTCCTGAGTGGTATCTTAAAAGTACGTTATTTGTGCATTATAAACGAAACACTGCATTTAGCCTACTATTCATTTGTTTTATCTTTGGGACGGGAGGGGAGGAGCAATATGTACACCGACGTGATCGATTGTGGGATGCCAAAAGGGACTTATGTTCACCATTTTCGATGAAAGCAAATCCCACTCGAGCTATAAAATTTTAAGTGGCGTTAAGCTCGGAAGTATAATTGTATACGCTCGTGATAGAGACATAAAGAGATAGAGAGACCAAGGTTGGCATTGAACAAGACAATTCTTTAGTTGAAAAGTGGTTTCCCTAAGCTACAAAGTGTCATTAAGTCCACTATACTGCAGCTTCTAATAATATTTATCATTAAAACCGTTGACTGGTTCCTCTTCAGTTTGTTGCTTTTATCGATATCAACAAAGTCACAGGGGAAGAAACGTTCAAAGAACTTAAGAAGAAATATGGAGAGGGCAAAGTTCGATTCATCGCATGTGATATCTCCAATGACAATGAACTAGAAGGTATATACTACACTTTGTATTACTTTGTGTTACTTTGTATTACTTTGACTCGTTTCCGTTTTTATCCTGTCAACCTCCTCATCCTGCTTCCACGGTATCACAATTCCATCTGTACAGTCATGGATGATCAGATTATCACTGTATAACAACTAATCTCAATTTTGAAGTGTTAAGGTTTCCATGAGACTCTCACCTTCCATTTTAATATGCAAGTGTCAAGAAACTGCTATTTACTGCAAAAAAGCCTATTAGTAGGCAAATCCTCAAAGTTAGAGATCCTGTCTATAAAAGCAGAATCTGCTTTGGAGGATAACTAACTTCAATCAAACCTCTCAAGCAGACCCGTAGCCAGAGGGGATTCTTGGGGGGGGGGCGACGGGCGAAAATGTTTAGGTTGTACTGCAAATACACGTTATATATTTCTATACTGTAAACTTAAATTTGCATGTAATATTGTCTTTCAGTGGGGGTGGGGCATGTGGGGGGGGGGCTGAGGCCATCAGGATTTATTCTCAGGGGCTAGATCCCCCACTAATACCCAAGAAGTATCAGCAGTTACCCCCCCCCCCCCCCTCCCCCAATGACATACACGATCTCGATCATTCAATGACTGTTAACCTGCCTTCACACATCTTCGAACTTTATACATGGCGGATCTTCGAATCAGATTTCCCATTATCGTTTATATATAGAGGCCTTTAAGGAGGCATTTACCACACACGGACGTATAGATCTGCTGTTTAATAGTGCGGGCGTCTTGCAAGGACCGAATGTTCTCCGAATAAATTTGGTAAGTTTCATTCTCACTGTTGTATATTAATCGGTGGGTGAAGAAGCAATAACGGAAATAGAACCATTCAAACGTATATATATACACACACACACATATATATATATATATATATATATATATATATATGTATATATATATATATATATATATATATATATATATATGTATATATATTTAGTTAGCTTTCATATTGTTAGAAACTACGACGCTCTCAGGAAGTGACCCGTTCTCCTCCCTTCTCTTATTAGATTGTTAGACTTTATCCGTCGATGTTAGTAGACATGCAATTGGTTTAACCCATACAAAATCTAGGTCACTGATCTTGAAGTAAAACGATAGATTTATTGACTCACCTACAGGAGGGCACCATTCGATGTTGTGGACTTGCTAAGAAATACATGAGTAAGGAAAATGGAGGACATGGCGGAGTTGTTCTAAACATGGGTTCAGTGACAAGTGAGTTACCGTATCAGGGGGTGGGGTGGGGCGGGGGCATATATATGACATCACCCAACACCAGGCATGAGTGTGACTACAGTCCTGGGGCCGGATGTCCCTTATGGAATCGGGGAATCCGGGATAAAGATATGGTATATCCTCATTTCCACAACATGAAGAAAACAAAGACTTCAAAATGGAGTCCCGCTGTGATATAGATTTCCCTGGGCCCAGACCTGGCGCCTCGACGCCACTGTGCATCACTCCCAAATATATGTTCTATTGCGCTGTATAATTTTTGTATTGAACGGTATAAGAAGCATACCTTTGTATACAAGGAAACCATGCATGAGTGTTCCACAAAATAGAGTTGCAGAATATAGTTTAATAGTTGCTATGTGGTTGTTGTAAGTGCAAATCAGAAGACTGGTTAAATCAACCAGTGATAAAGTGAACAGCAAAGGGTAAACATTGTGGTCAACACTTGTTGTTCACAAACAACTTAACCCTCATAAATATAGGAATTTTGTAATCCGTATTGAGATCTATGGTAAGCACACAAACTACTTATAATTTCGTGATCACAATAGTACAGAATACTACAGTATTGCCTTTCAGACACGTTATCTCGTCATTGGCAGCTTGTGATGTAAAGTCTTCTACACAACTTATTTAACATGTAATGAAGATTCCTCACATGATAAACTTATATATTCATTTTTGTCGAAAAACGATTATGGAACGAATATAGCGTAGTGTGAAATTTCGAATCTTTTAATTTTTCCTGGCAGGTTTTGCAGCTATCTTCGATCCATTGTATGTTGCTTCCAAGCACGGTGTAAAGGGATATTCACTTGCACTAGCGGTACGTTGACATGCTAATGATTTTATGAATATTCATGTTCGTGTGAATACAACATTGCCCCAATTAGTGTTAGTCTGTTATGTTGTTAAGATAACAAAATAAAGTAGGAGCACACATGTGTAGGAGAAGAGCCCCCCCACCCCTCCCCGTCAGATGACACATCCCGTATCCCACGAACTCACCAGGGACCTTGTTGAAATCAAGTTGAAATTTTTGACATTTTGAGTGTTTATATCCGGCACGTATATGACTGATGCAACCACGTTCGGGTTAAGGGTTGATGGTTTTCGTATTAAGGGTTGAGCTGGGCTGCAGTTGCGTAGATCAAGGTTATACAGAGAGCCCCGTATCTTCTGCCACTCCACCCCCTTTCCCTTTTAGGTTCGCCGTTCATATTTTGAATGGTCCTGACAGTGGCGTAGCTAGAGGTTTTGGCGCCCGGTGCAAGAGTAGAAAATTGCGCCCCCCCCCCCACTACGTAAAGAAAATTTTTGTTTAAATTTTTCGGGCAAGTCGTTACAGCCCTCCTCTAAATCAAATTGTGCTCCCACGCCTATGATATTTCCACCTTTCGAAATCTACTGCCTTGGAGCTGTATACTGAAAATTTCCGAAATTTCCGTGACATATAGTATTACAGAATAGCCTACAGAACAGAATTTAAAAAAAAATGAAAACGGTCGAAATGGACTGAAAAGAAATCACAATCTATAAATTTGCTAATAAAAACAACTACATTCAGTTCAGATTCTTATTAGTAACTGGAAAATATTCATGCCTGACGACATATATACATCAATTTTGTCATGTTTTTCTAAAAGATTGCTTACGTTTTTTACTCTCATTCTCCCATTTCAGCGCCCCCTAAACCCGGCAACCGGGGCACGTGCCCTCCCTTGACCCCCCCTCTAGCTACGCCACTGGGTCCTGTCGTCTTGTTACCGAGGTTATAGCGTTTGCAGTTCATATCTTTCCCATAGTGACTGCACCACTCACCACTCGGGGTGGGTGTGAGGGGTTGCTCTGTAAATTGTATACGTTGCACAAAGCTATAACTTTTAGCTATATAATTCAGAAATGATTGACATGTGTGTAAAGGGAGTGTGTGCACGGCTGGAGGAGAGTGTAGGGGGAGGGGTGGGTGCTTTTCTGCTCATATGTGTTATTCGTCATTTGATTCTTCATATTCAACAGGAATGTGACCCATCGTTCAGTGGCGCTGATGATATTCGTATTGCTGTCATGTGCCCTACTGGTGTTGATACTCCATTTCTTAAAGCCTCACCAGAGACCCTGAAGACAAGTCTTAACCTCATACCGTGAGCATCTCATCTTACTCTTTGTATATATATGCTATACATCCTATACCACCAGATGAAGCACAGATGCACCACGTGCTGAGCACGTTCAACAAGGCTCTCCACTGCTATAGGCATTGCAATACCCTTCTATATATATGCCAGGCTCTTGAACCTTCTATCTAGGACCAAGAATAGTATTAATAAATAATAAGTAAGAGTTTTTAAAAGGTGTGAAGACTCGCGCACAAAGAAACATCTCATGCCGGTAATCTGACCTAGTTTCAAATGAGGTGTAAACAGAAGTGTTAGACACCACCATCGATCCCAGAAAATACGCACAAAGCTTGCTACCTTTGGTAATTAGACACGATAGTGTACAGTCAGTACAATACCCACAGCACAGTGTACAAACGATACAGCGATGGACATCTCAGGTCCAGCTATAGATCACAAGGTATCAAGTTTCATTACTGTCTGCATTTTGTAGCGACAAGTAGAAACCTTAACTTGCAAGCAACGGAAAGTTAACTTTCTCAGAGCGCGGCACTCGGTTTGGGACGAGTCTTCAATTCATTTAAGCTGATCAGCTGTTTTCATTGTTTGGCTTACAATTCCCCGTGATCTGACAATTTCGAAAAATTTGTCCATGCATTTGTGCATGGGGTGGTTAAGTGGTTAGTACCTAAATATAATTTAATGTGGTGTTTTATAATTCGCTTGACTATATTTAGCTCAGCTGAAAGCTTTTCAGCTGACTTTGTGACAGCGTTAATTGCTACTCTCGTTGTTACCGTGCTTTATCCTTTTTTCATTTCAGGTAGTATCTTGTTTTTATTTGATGTTCCTTCGTTTATATTGCAGAATGAGTCGCGTGTTAGATGCGTGTATCATGGCGGTTGAAGACGAAACCAAGCACGCGTGTTGCATTCGAATTACTCACGCGTATGGAATAGACCTTTTACCGATGAAAACACCTAAAGAATGGGAAACTGAACTGAAGATATGGAAGAGCTAAACTACCTAAACTAGCGAACAACACCACGTCTATATACATACGAATGGGCAGGGGGGTGGGTAGGAGCCGGGGGCACGTGCTCTCCCCCTCACACTTTTTTTTTTCAAAATAGCGAATGTGCCCCTTTGTGCCCCTTTGAAGTACTGTCTTTTGGATATCTTAAGCTTGTCATTTAGCCTCTGAAGAAGATCCTGCTAGGATCGAAACGTCAGGCCAACTTACTTTTACACATTCTATTATACAGGCTCTCTATAGTGGATAAGCAGTTTGCTTACAGTTTTATTTTATTTTGATCTTAAGCTTTTGTTAATTTTAATATTTTATATTAATTATTTATTTTTAGTCTGTACAAGCTAATTTTAAAATGGCATCCCATTATCTTTTTGTAGCACGGTTAACAATAAAAAATCTCAATAAATAAAAAATCAATGTTGCAGCACACCACAATAGTATTGATAGCATACTAACACATCATATATATTTAAGTGATACGGCCGGTGTGTATCGGTTTATAGCATAACAAGTGGTGGTTGTGGAATGAGAAAGTGCCCCCTATGATGTTGTGCCCCCCCCCCCACTTTTGGAAGCTTCCTACCCCCTGCTAACGGGACTTAAGAGGATAAATTCGACGAAGGATAAAGACAAATACTTGTAAAGCCTTCAACATAAAGAGGGTTGAACATCTAACAAGATCACACAAGGTTTTCATTACAAGCTTTCATTCACCACTGGTCGACCTTGTTATGCATAAAATTTCTCTTTCCAAACTGAAAAAAAAGTGTTTGAGGCGAAAGGATAATTACTAACTTTATAACTATATCTATTGAAAGCAGAGCTTCGAACACCATGTGGCATATCTTACGCGTTACAGGTAGGATCTTTGCAATGCCATCTGCGAATTAAGCACGTCATACATCCGGAGTCTATGCATGCATGCTATGTTTTTCAATACCGCCCTTATTTCCAACATTTCATACTGTAGTTGTAATTCTTACATTTAATTCTTTAATTTTCTTTTAAATGTCTTGGCACTTAGCCTCATCCATGAACTTCCATGTAGTCAATAGAAGTGTGTAGTTGTATCATTATAAAACATGATACATGCTTTTGTCGACCCCAGATCACTTCTTTACACCCCTTTAAATATTTACGCGAATTTACGTCCCTCTGTTAAGTTATTTCATAGGCTTTGACGTACGCCTTCCAACCGCATGGCAGTGTTATGACGACGGAGACCATATTAATATAAGTTAATATACCCTAAGCAATAAACTTGAAAACTGGTTGCGAAATTCACCTGAAAGTGATTGTAACAAGATCAAGCTAATTATCAACTGACCGCACCAATATGGTCAAAGATTACGTATTTCTAATACGAATCCCAGCACAATATAGGTACATTAAATGATATTGCGGAGCGGCAGGGGCGTAGCGCGGAATTTGCAAAGGGAGGGGCGAAGTTTGTAGGCCAACTATCTAAGCGTACAAGAAAGGTTTGGCCGAAAATGCCTCCCAGATCGCTGGAAATGGCACTTACCAGGCCTTGTAAGTTGCATCTAAGCATTTTTGTAATACTGAAATTACTAGCGGTATCATTAAAAAATACCAAAAAATATGCTGAAAAGATATGCTTGGCTACGCGCCTACGGAGCTGTAGCTTTTCTTTTTAAGGATATGTGAACCACACCGGATCTGTAAGTTTCTGCCCTTGATAGGGACACAAACCCAACCATCGCCTTTTACCTATATAACAGAGGTCCTTGCAATGAAGAACTCACCCAAAACAGCTAAGAAAAATCGTGTTCATTTTGGGAGATATGAAGCTTGTTTAGGTATTTCAGTGTTGTGTGTGATGGATCATTAAATCTTTAATATCTGCTTAAACTGGAATAGGGTTTTGGGAGATATCAAGCTAGTTTAAGTATTTCAAAGTTGTGTGTGATGGATCACTAAATCTATAATAGCTGTATCTAGAGAAGTTGTTCAAGAAAGTTATCTTTATCACATTGGCCAATGATGGTAGGGTTTGTGTCTTCATTAATTTTAATTTATTATTCACAAAAACAAAACAAAATCGCTGAAACAAATTGCCCGCGTTATGCAAGTCACGATAGTATAGTGGTATATATATAATTTTATGAACACCGTTCTTACCGTTCAGGTCATTTCCCACGGACAGTTCTTTAGAAGGTAATTATTATCTGTTGCTTAAACAGTGAATCGCTGATAACAGTTAAGATAATATAACCTCTGGTCATCTCAAATTTGTTTGCGATGGCGTGTGTACGTGCATGAGTGATTTTATTGTGTGGCTTGAACTGTAGCTTATTAGTCTTCTTTTGAGATGGGTATCTATATTTAACAATTTGGTGAATATAAATATAAAAATTAAAAATTTAAGTATGAATGTGCAATTAGGTGTACGATAAGTCCAAATTAATACACGGATCGGTTATGCAGTAAATATAACACACCGTATCATCGTAGTGGCTGCAAACCGTACGTACTATCAACCAACGGCTTACAGTAGCGTACCCATCAACGGATTGTTTTCGTATAGTACAGCGAGGGAAGGATATGAATGATTTACCTAGAGTGCACGATTAAGCTTATGCATAATGATGTTACACTGCGCATGCTCAAGAGCGTCCATTCGCAGAACCGGAATGCCCCAGTGACTATGGATCTGCTCTGGTTACTGACTGGCTTACAGTATATATATATATATATATATATATATATATATATATATATATATATATATATATATATATATATATATATATACATATATATATATATATAAGGGCCTATGTAAAAAGAATGTGGGGAATAAAAGACATGAAAGTATATTGACTCAAATTTATGTGTGACATTACATTCCTTGTAGTATATCTCTGTCTAAGAGATTAGACCATCTGTCTCACAACACTGAATGTATAAAATCACTAAATCACTAAACCTGATGCCTCTTTACTAAAAAAAAAACACGTTCATCGAGGTAAAACATTAAATATCGACATACAACGTAGACATTTTCGACAATCATAAACGTTAAGGAAATCAGCCGGAATTGCAAGAAAAAAAATTCATGTTGGATAAGTTGACAGTTTGAGACAAAATAGTAAAATTATGTGTTGTAATAAATGACGAACGTAAGCAGCCGCAATGTCGCAAGCGTTGTGGAATGTTATGAAATAATAAACGTTAAATTTTCAGATAAAGCTGTCAAAAGTTCGAAATAAAATGTTAAAATTTCTACTTGCCTATGCTAACTCGTTTTTTTTTGTACCGAGAAAGGGCGTGGAAAGATTTAAAGCAAAATAAAGAATTTTTGAGTTAACATTTGGAAGTGTGATAACACAAATGGTTCAATGGTCGAATTCCGTGAAAATAGTTAAAGCTGAGGATACAAATTCAACATCTTGAGAAGCCGGCAAGAAAACCAACCTGCTCCAAGTATTCTATACACATCATGATATATTTTTTTCTTAATCCATATACATACATACATAAATATATCTTTATATATATATATATATATATATATATATATATTCATATACATATACATATGTTCCATTATATATCATACGGAGTTTATGAACTACACACATTGGAACGTAATGGTGTGTGATTTGTGGAAAATGTCTGAAAGATATTTGGCACAGAATAACATGATTAATTTCAAACTGATAAATTCACACAGCGAGATGGCATCATTTTGCAAAGCATGTTACTTGATGAAAGCACACATATGTTTACGATGTTAATTGCACACTGCAGACGAACACTGCAGAAAAAATAACAACATGAAATAGAGTATTCATACGTCTAACGTACAAGTTACTATGCAATTCTTTAGAGTCGGTTACAACCAGTCCGACGTCACAGTGGCGTCACAGGTGAGCGGGACACTTTATCACTTCACCCTCCCGAGTGATTTAGTGAGGGACATGAACCTTGTGAACCGGTCAGAGGCGAATGAGGGGTTCTGTCGAAGAGGGGGGGGGGGGGTGTCCCGCCTGGGGTCGTTGAAGCTGACTCTTATGTAGGTGTACGGGGGAATCTTCTCAGAGAAAAATTATACGTCAAATGGTGTACTCTAAGGAGGTTTATGTCAATTATAAACTGTTTAGGGGTGTTTAATGAGGTATAAACGTTTCCTAACAAATATTCATGAATTCACATATGATATTGTAAAAGTGAGTTTATACCCCGAGAAGAGGTAAAATTCTTCTCCGACTGGACCGCCCCCCCCCCCCAACTGAACTATCACCCAACTGACGAGGGAAGGTGGGGGATACAGTCAAGAATATGCTGAATTTTGAAAGTTAATTGCCGACAAAACCAAAAGTATGTTTCTCATGGAACGCTAAACAGGCTAAACGTATTTTTGTGATGGGAATATTTGCGCATTCCGAAGACATGCAGTTGGGAGGTATCGATATTTTGTACACTTTAAAAAGTTCCAAAATCTCTCCACACACTGTTTTCTGTTCCGAATGACGAAACATTTAACGTCAAATACGTTGAAGTATGCCCTCCCTACTTCGTAAGCAAATTCGTTTTTCACTTGCCGGAGACACTTGTGGAATCTGCAGAAAACGAGAAAAAGGGGATAGATGAGGTATCAGTGCGTATATATGCTTCTAAACCATTCCAAAAAGGGAAGACGGGAAACGGGCGACGGGAGCGGGCGGCGGGAGCGGGCGGCAGGCGGTGGGTGGTTGTTTAGATGGATTATTAAGATACTTATATATTTATGGACTATTGATACAACACTCGGTACACTATGTCGCTATGGACATTTTTTTCTTCTCTGGATCACCGAAGCTATTTATTTCATAATATTCTTTCAGGATATTTTTTAAATTTTTTTAATTTTTATTATTTTTTTTATTTCATTATATGAGTAAGGTTTCACAGGTACATTTGAGTTTCTCAGTTGCCATCTGTGAGACGAATATACCCAAAATGTTCCTTGGTATTACTGCATTGTATGAAACATTGATGAATCAAGAGTCGATTCACAAAAAAAAATGTGCTTCAAGCTTTGGGAGTGATCTCTAGTTTTTTTTTTCCTTTTTTTTAGGCCAAAAATAATTCTTGGGAATTTAACCAAATTTTTTTCAGTACTGTGTAAAAATATCTTAATCATAATGTGACTAATGTGACATATGAAGATTGCTCACAATCGTCTATATGCTTACAGATAGTGTGTAAAGAATCAACGGTTTCGTCTTACAAATAAAATATACTTCCCTCCAAGTCCTATTCATTCTTTTTTTTTTTTCAAATTCAACAAGTATAGTAGTACTACTGACAACTAAAACCACATCGATAAAAAGTCACATGTTTACCAAAAGTTTCTTTCCCCTAGAGAAAAAAATCCCAGCCCATTTTATGTGGCATTTTATTTATCATCAAATCACGCAAATATCACCAACCTTTTATCCTGAGAACAATGCATGATAGGAAGAATATTCCAATTCGTAAAGTGATATTTCGTCGCTCCGCTGCTAATAGACATATCCTCCGTGCTGTGATCGTGGTCCCGACAACACATATCCGTTCTATTGTGCATGCCCAAGGCATCGTATGTAGGAGCCCTGTTACCCGTGCCGCACCATAGGGTACCAGGGAACATAAACAAGCCTCTTTTCTGCCTCTCGTGGTGATCATCCTCTTCGCTGATAATCATCTCATCATCTTCTTCAACGATGTCATTCATATCTTCTTCCTCTTCTTCTTCGTCTACGATGCCGATTGCTTCTAACCGTTTTCGGACAGTTCTCGGGATTTCCCGGAGTGACTTCGGAAGCCACGAAGTCAACGACGAAACATCTTCCATGTTTCCTTCAATGATATTTACATCAAGTTCATTGCACATTTGTAAAGATTCCTCAAACTCTAAAAACCATCTTAGACCGGATGGAACGGCGTCCGTTAAATATCGATAAACCTCGATACTCGGTCCGTCTTCGGCTTCCGACGGTTGTTCGGATACCCGTACCTTATCGTCGTACATATCGTGATGAGATCCGTCTTTAAGTTGATAGGAAACGTCACCATCGTTCAATAATTTATGAATATCGTCGAAGGTACTCGCTGAATGTGAATTACTACTTAAAAGTTTCTCGAATAAGTCGGAAGGTTCTTGACCGATCTTAATCGCATTTGGTCTGCATTCGTTCCGCATGTCAGATATGAGCCTCGTATTTCCTTCCTCCGTGTATTCGTCGGTTATTTGACAACTACGTAACGTCATGTTTTCGTCGTATATACCTTGGAATGACCTGTTCCCGTCCGTGGCTTCTCGTAACACGAATGCGTAAGGTTGCGAAGCCTCCCAAGCAGCTACCTCTCGAAGCCAGAGGTTGGAATGATGAATTAACAACTGTCGCCGGTATTTCCATACCTTAACGCTTACGAATTTGCTACATTCATTGACTATTTGTGCATCGCAGGTTAACACAATAAATAAGATAACCTTTGCCCACAATCTATATCGAAAGCCCATTATTCAAACGACACACTTTCATTTTAATATTGAAAACGCTGAATGTTGTTCTGTACACATGCTGCACGAATCGTTCATCGATTGTAACTCTCCCAACATAATGTAGACAGATGATTCTCTGGTTGGCGGTCACGTGTCATAATGTCAGATGTTGTTTTAAAGTACCTACGGTAGATCCAAGGTTTCACCCGTCTGTCTGGCAGCAATACACGGAAACGAAAGAAGAAATATTAAAATGAATCTGCAAGCATATTTTTCCAAAACAAAAGACATCACATGTACGATATACAGAAGAAATTGTTACAAAGCACATCTTGAGTAAGCCTATTGTGAAAGGGTTTTTAGTAGGTTTTGCATTGTTTAAATTGGGTTAGTTTTTTGTTATAGTTTTTTGTATGTGCGTGTGTGTGGTATTTAATTGTTAACACGAAAACGGGGACAATGTGTGTTGTGAAGGGGGAGGGGGGGGGGGGTTGGAGTCTTCTGTCAACAGAAGGGTATTCACTGAGTATGAAATTACAGTAAGTGAACTCATCCAAATGGATATTTTGACTGTTTTGAAAGTCGCAAGCTCTTTTCTTGAAAACGAGAAAGTAACCCTACCTTTGATGCGATGGAATTCGTCCGTTACTTTCATAGGTCATAGGTTATATGCGATGTGACGGGTTTATCTTACAAACCACTGGGAATGTAGCACGCTGACAACTTTCATAGGCTATATAATTAGGTTCTGTGTATTCGTGATAAGAATTTCTATAATGGGCACCAACTATGGCCTCTCTTCATGCAGCTTACTGATAAGGCATAGCCCAGTGTGTTATTAGGGATAGGGAAAAGAAAAAATCTTACATTGCAATCAACTTTTCTGATATTGCAAACTTTGACAATTAATTCTTCCTTAGTCTTCCGCAGTTTATAGCTTCAGAACAGTTTTTCGGTAGAATAAGTATGGATAAGTATGTAGTGGTTAGCACAGCCATCACCGCTAAGTTCAACAGAAGTTGACAATATATATATATATATATATATATATATATATATATATATATATATATATATATATATATATATATATATATATATATATATATATATATATATGGGCGATTCCGTGAAAACAGGGACATGACCCCAAATTTTCAAAATCATTTCTGCAGCCATTTTTGGCTTCTAATATACTATAAACACATTAAGGGTCTGGGTTATGTACTTTTTTTTCCAACTATATCACGTTCTTCTACCAAAAAATGTGAATACCTGACTTATGTTGATTTTTGAGGGAATATTTGAGGAAATAGTATGGATATTTCAAAGTCTCAGATTTCCATATTTGAAAGCACCCTAAATAAATTTGTTATATATGTATTGGTAGTGCCATTAGTGATATATTAAAATATTAATCACAATTCCTCCAAACAGTTTTGGTTTGTAGGCATATATGGCTGTAACGACACATAGCTGATTTGAGAGCGTAATGCGAGTTACCGAAAGACCAAGTTTTTAACTTTTTTTTTTAACTGGAGCAGATAATTTCCTGCCATTTCATATTATGCTTCTACTCAAAGTAAAGAGTATAAAAATAGTTGAAAGAATTAGAAATGTACCTAGTATATAGATATAAATAGCCATTGAAAACTGTAATGCGAGTTACCAGTAATGCGAGTTACCGCTGTAATGCGAGTTACCATATATTATTCCAATCTCACTTGCAGTACTACTGATCAACAAAACAATACAGCGCACTAAATACTTATATATGGTGTGCACAGTAGTTACTTCCTGTACCCAGAATGCACTGCAACCTCCATTACATCATATGTGACCCTTAAGACAGTTTCAACAGACATTGATGATTTTATCACCTGACTTTTGTGGAATCACGGACCTTCCAAGTTGCATTCAACTGTGACATTATCAAATGAGTAAAGTTAGCATATTCTTTCTCCATTTTAACAATTAGCATTTTCATGGGATATTAATTGCTTAGTACAATATTTAGGACAAATTGTGAGAGCTTAGGCTATATTAGTCTGTAGCCTATCACATAGTAATCTATATGTTCAAGGATGGGCAAATATTGTAAATCATGACCATTATAATGTGCCTAACATCTTGATGGAAATTAGTCTTGATGTGAAAGCTGATGCTGCCAAGGGTGTGGGCACCTCAGAATTAGTGGGGTGGGCAGAGGGGATGGGACGGACAGGGAGTTTGCATAGGGGATGATTGGGGCTGCTGGGGGGGATGGGGCAGGATTGCAGAGGCTTGGTCAGTTGGAATAGATTGGTGTGGTTTACCAAGTCAAATGTGTGTTCCCCAAATATGATGTGCAAACCCTTTCCCCAATATGAGTGTCTTATCACTACAATGTGAAAATCAACCTTTACTCCAAAGCATTTCAAATCCTCAAATTACACAAAATAAGGCAGGCCACCGGATTTCACGGGAATCGATAACTGGAAATGGCCGAACCCCAGGGATGACAAAACTTTCTATCGACGAAGCCAGATGATAAAGAAGTTGGGAACGCCTTTGATTGCTAATAGTTGTGGCCAATTCAAGTTTGCATCAAAATTCTAATTTGATACAAAACACCATCCATTCAAGGTTATCTAGAATGGCCTACCACCATGCCCTCATACCGCATGATGAAACATCTATTGTGTTATTGTTGATAATGTTATTATACTGATAGAATTAGGAACAAGGATTGTTTTATTAGTTTCGTGCTTTTCCTAAGAAACCTAAATACAAATTTCCAAAGGACCAATCACTTATTAACATGCCAAAGAAACTTTTCTTGTAATTCACTATATAAGCTGTGAACCTGTTTAACTTTCAGTAGATGTTTTGAGACATTAAAATGGAAAAGGAGAGCTACCAGTTGGCTTGGATTAGCTTCATTGGAAATTTGGATTGATAATTCAAGAGTGTACATTGCAATCTTGTAAGTCAACAATTTTGGATTAGCTTGATTGGAAATATGGATTGATAATTCAATAGTGTACATTGCAATCTTGTTAGTAAACAATTCTTCAGTTGATTTTCTGGTTCAATCAACTTCGATTATTATTGATATAATTGTCAGGATGTTTTGCAAATTGTTGTTAAAATGTTGTTAAAAGTTTTGGAAAGAGTTTTACAGTTTCTAAGAGTTTCCAAGAGTTTCAAAAATGGCTTTGGAGCATATCTCTTTCAAAGAATTTGATGAATAAATAGCAAAATCGATGACTGGAAAAAGTGTAATGCGAGTTACCGTAATGCGAGTTACCAGACTTTTCCCCCCTCCATACCACATCTGAAGTTGTTTCATATTTTCTACTGCTGATATATAAACATCAATAGGGTAGATATCTTGTACATGTATGCAATTGAAGAAATCATTCTTTGTTTGAGCACAATGCCATTTTGTACCGGTGTCAATTTTTCAGGTGTCCTTTTTCCGTAATGCGAGTTACCGATATTTGGAAGCGCACCATACATTAAAGCGAACACAATTATAATTCTTGATAATTTAATATTGTAGCTATGAATGTTGGGTATAACACCACAGAAAATTGAGGAGTTACACAAACCCATATTCGAGCCACAGCACTTGGATTATAAAAAAACAGCAAAAAGTGTAATGCGAGTTACCATGGAATCGCCCATATGTATTCAGGGTGCTGCTATTTACATATTACCAATAGCAATAACTGAAATCGTAAGATATGGCGTGATGTGGCGTGTGATCATAAATCTGTTTACCAATCAACACATTTAGATTCCTTCGGTTTCCGAGTACACGCTCGCTTTGTTTAGCCTGTGTAACTACCACAGAGATATCCAGACAAATTGCAAACAATGGTATCAGTTAAGCAATTGTAAATAGTAAAATAGCACCTGGAGCAATAAAGGTTGTTTATTACAAAACTGTAAATAGTGAAATAGTACCTAGACTTGTGCATAGTAATCAGTTATGCGAAACTAGATCATATGTATAAAATAGAACCTACCTGGAGCAATAACGGTTGTTTATTAAAAAAAACTCGTAAATAGTGAAGTAGCACTTGGACTTGTGTATAGTAATCAGTTATGCGAAACTAGATCATATGTTTAAAATAGCACCTCAGACCTGGAGCAATAACGTTTTTTTTTTCTGAAACTGTAAATAGTGAAGTAGCACTTGGACTTGTGTACAGTAATCAGTTATGCGAAACTATATCATGTGTATCATATAAGTTCTTAACAGTATAGATCGCTCCACAACCTTTAACCGGGCCTTCGAACGGACTAGTAATACCGCGGCATGTGTATTAACACGTAACGTTATTGTCACAAGGTTAAAGTCTCGATTGTAAGGGGACTCGAGAAGGTTGAGAGTGGATCAAATGATTTGGTTTTCCGTGACTTCCCCTGAAAAGAATGCTCTCCTGAGACCTACTAGGGTAATACTAATTGCCTACTAGAAGATAACAAGTGTATCTCGTGTCATTTACATATAAAAACCGACGCGAAAGCGCTGCACGTTTCAATTTATACTTCCGTATTTAGAGCAGCCATTTTGAGTCAACTTTGTTTTTTAGTTTCCAAACATTTCATGAAACCTATACCGAGTGTTAATAACTCTACAATTGCCAAATGGCCTAACGCTAAATGGTTGTGAATTAAACGGTATGTAATTCACAATTGCATACAATTCTATAGAGATATCATAGCATGCACGGACCTCTTTCAAAAGTCAACAAAATACAAAAAGGAACCAGTAGAAATGTCTCTCTGCCCACCCCATCACTCCCCTCCCCCCTCCCCCCCCCCCTCTTTCTCCATTTCCTGAAACTTGACAATTCGTGCATATATGATTTCAGTATCACATAGCATCGCAAATTTACCGACTCCAAAGCAAATAGATGCTTTAAGTCCTTCGCTTGGCAATCTTTCGTGTTATGCCGCACGTGCGGAGATGATTATTTTGTCATTTCCAAATTTTGTCCAGTTGTTTTATCTAGGTCTGGCTGAACAAAGTTTCACAACAACAACAACAACATCAGCAGCTCCATTATTAAAAGTATTTCAATACCGTACTTTGTTCAGACCCACATCTTTTTTGAGACTTTCTATATTTCCGTTTTATAGGTTTAGCTCTTCAATGGTCTCTCCATCCCACACTACACTTTATAGGTATTTATGCAAATTGTCTAATAATAACAGCCGACACCCTCTTTTCAACAACTTGCGGACGGCGATGAACCCATCGATTTTCATTTTGTGTTTGACAATCGATATTAGAATGGTAATGAAGTGAAATTTTAAATGGCTAACCTTCACTATCAGTATCCATTGTTTCCAAACTTGAACTCATATGTCTGTTAACATAAACATGTTAATGGTTGCCTTATTCATCTTTGTATGTATGCGTATGTGCATGTATAATTGTTAATTTCTACCTGACATGCCCGCAACTCGTAGAAGTCACTAGAAACCTATATTGCGCTACAATAAAATACGTTCATTGTACTTTAGTTTCAGTTTCCAATTTTGAACAAAATGTGAGAGACAAATTTAAAAATGGCATAGGCCTACACTTTGACACATTTTGGACAACTTTGTCAGATATTGCTAGTTAGTACTTCTGGTAAAATTAATATGACAAACTCTGACACCAAACTCTCTCAGACAAATGCATTCCTAATTCCCATTAGTCCCAGAAGATTGAACCGACCTATATAGGCTTATCCTAGAATTGGTACTCTGCATACGGATTGGATTAACACTGCCTATATACCCTCAAACCGTTCCGTTTTGGTGTGTTTAAATACATAATCATATCTTAAACTTACCAGATTAAATTCGTGAAGTCAAAGTCTCAACACATAACTCCTTACAAAACTCAACAAATTACCGGTATATAGTACGTTATCCTACCGTTAGCGGCTAGCGCATATGCATGCCCGGCGAAACTAAGCATATAGGCTTCGAGGTAACATATGTAAGCCGCTCAATAGTAAAAGTTGGTTACATTAGCTTAACTCACACTGTCCGTTCTGCTTGTCCTCGCATCCGCAACGAAATGAAACTGTTGATTACATACTCAGCGTTTTCATCAGAATAATCGTATGTAGCTGTTCCCGTGCACATGCGTGATATTAGAAATAATCTTCTGAGAATTGGTGTTTTTTTTCTGATTTTTGCTGATAAAGCTCGAAACTCTAAGAAATCGGAAATAATAAGTGACTACTGTGATTAATAGAATCTTCGGTACACAAAACAAGAGAAGAGCTAAAGAGAGAGCGTGCGTGGATATTCTGTGAAGTGATGAGTACTAAGGCTTCGCCTTCGTGTGAAGTGATGAGTACTAAGGCTTCGTCTTGTACTAAAAGGTGTTGATTATATACGCGCAAACCTTTATCTTGAAATGCTATATCATATAGTATTTACACTGATAATGGGGTTAAACCTCAAATCATGTGGTTTTTATGGAAGAGGCACTCAACAAACCAACTTAATGAGACTTTCCGGGTTTTATTTACACAGCAGTATCTTGCTATTTGTTCGTATTGATTCGTATGGAATGATCGTGATGTGTGACACTCTAACATAAACATCACATAGAGTTTTAAGAGAGAGAGAGAGGTGGAGAGAGAAATGGTTCATACTAGGACAGCTGGTACACTGGAATTAATCAACGGTAAATTCCACGGTTGGTTTTCATTTGATCCCACTTCTGACACCATGTAAGGTTCCTTGTTAAAAGACAAGACAGGAAAACTCAGATTGGTTAGGATTGAGTTAGATGTATTGATGGTCTGTCTTCTGATAATAATAATGATAGTTGCTTTTTATATAGCGCTTTACACCAGCGATAGGTCTCAAAGCGCTTTACAGAGGTTATATTACCCCTTACCAATGATAACCTGTCCCAGAGACAATCCCTCCAGTCAGTAGCAGTTATATACTGTGCCTAATGACAAGTTACCTCACAGGTACCCATTTAACCCCTGGGTGGAGAGAGGCAAGTGAGATAAAGCATCTTGCCCAAGGACACAACGTAATGAACTAGGCAGGAATCGAACCAGCAATCCTTGGATCACGAGTCCGACGCCTCAGCCATTTTGCCACCACGCTCTCATATGATCCCATATCTGACACCATACAATGTACTTTTTTTTATAAGACAAGAATTTGAAATAAATATTGAAAACGATGGTTTGGTAGTATTGTTTCACTGAGTCGTATACTGATTCTCTGTTATCTGATAGCTGTTTTACATCAGATAAGCCATGCGCTAAAAGGAGAGAGCACCCAAGTATACGTATATACATACCAGCAATAAAAATGATCAATGGCTTACATTGGTTGTTGCAATAAGCAAGTTCAAGTATATATATATATATATATATATATATATATATATATATATATATATATATATATATATATATATATATATATATATATATATATATATATATATATATATATATATATATATATAGTTCTGGGAACCGTTAGCAAACTCATCAACTTCAATTAATAGAAAATATAAGCAAAAGAGGGCATAAAGTCCAAAATTATCAAGAAGGTCAACCACTCAGTGACTCTGCATGTGATGCCATTTTTAAACTTCTTCAATTCTTTGATGTTGTAAAGCGTAGTTATGATGGAATAGAAACACCTTGATATAATAAGTGAGAGACAGACGGTGTATGATTAGATGTTTGGTGTTGTCATTTAATTGCATCCGTGCCACCCGACCCCCCCCCTCCCCTCCACCTTCAAATCGCGCAACTGAGTTGATCTCTGTTACATTAGATGTACATGGAAATGTTATCGGTTACATATAACTCCACAGCAGGAACTATGAAATAAGGCAAACACGTCAACGGTTAGTTAAGTGAAAAAAAACTGCTAAGCATTGCCTAAACGTTTTCGACACATTTTTTTTTTCTGTATCGGATTATTATATATTATAGTATATATAGACTGAGGGATAAATCCGTAATAGTTACAATCCAACGCAAAATGCAGCCTTCGGTAAAAGCACTTACATTGAAGAGCAACTGCTAGAATATGAAATTCAACTAACTATAGCTAGTTTAAACTTTTTCACATCTCTGAAAATGGATTCTAATATCTTAAAGACTGCCGACATTCACGTTGCATTTTATCTATGTTACTCTCTTTTTCGGAACCCTCGTGGAACGTACTGGTTGAATAAAACAACAGTACTGACGCCAAACATTACTTCTCGTATATGTTAATGTATCAACATCAGATGGTTTATGGTTAATTCGCACCTTGCGAACCGTACGTATAAACTAGTAGTAAAGATGATCGGGGAGGGCTTCAGAATGAAACTATACTTTCATGCACAGCAGTCAGTCATAAATGGTTAACGAACTCTTGTTCTTCTCACTCGTAGGCAGGCGCGTAGCCAGGAATTTGCCAAGGGAGGGGCGAACCTGTAGGCAAACTATCTGAGCCGTAGATTCTGCATTGAAAACTATCTAAGCGAATAGCGCCACCATAAGTTGGCGCTACGCGTACAAGAAAATTTGGGCTGAAAATGCCTCCCAGATCGCTGGAAATGGCACTTCCCAGGCCTTGTAAGTTGCATCTAAGCTTGAAATTACTAGCGATATCCTAAAAACATACCAAATATGGTCAAGTGGGGGCGATCGCCTCCCCCCCCCTGGCTACGCGCCTGCTCGTAAGGGAAGTTAATAGCCGTAAACAAGACAAAAGCAATTCACTACATACGGTACTACAACTGCAGCATTAACACAACGTTTTCTACGATCTATTAATGGTATTGTGGTAAACGGTAAATACGCTATGGTAAAAAACTTGCAGTTATACGTCATATTTGAAAGACTGTCCTGATAACTTTAGTAAATATTTATTTAGTTTAACAATGTTAGAATGATTGGCGAACTTTGCCCTGTCAATTTATAATGATACACCCCGCGAATGTTACTATCTAAAAGATAATCAATTGAGGATCGTCAATTTTTATAAGAGGGCGCTGTTATATTTGTCCTAATACGCATGATCTATAATGATTATGTGATCTCCAAAGATATTGTGTATCTCCATCTATGTCCTAGTTTAATATAAATATGTGGAAGTATGTTTCAAAAGATTCTCGTCTTCAATCATTACAAACGAAATCTTATCTACCACGAATAATCAACTAGAAATTGCAGGTATAAAGTAATGTTTATAAACAATGTTTACTGAGGCTCCAAATTGAGCTCGGACAAGATTGAGAATAAATCAAAGAAGCTTTCAGATTACTTGACGATCAGATGTGTGTTGCTTGACGAACGGTGGGCAACATTCCGTTGCGAAAATGTACAAGTTATGAGTAGTAAAAACCGTATGTTAGTTTGAATATGTTTAACACTATGTGTACATTTTAGGAAAAGCGCAGGTACGTTGCCTAATGTGTTTGTCAGAGATTCTTCATAAGAATTCTTAGTGATTCTTGAAACTGCAGCTTGTCAAGTTTCTCGGACCAAATAGGACCGATATTAAAGGGCGCCCTCTGTTTATTTGAACGTGGCTGGAGATCCCCGATGAAAATATGTTTTTACTCTCCAATAAGTAGACCCAATCCTGTATACTTATGTTAATGTACAAGACAACCAATTAGGTATTAATTTTCCATTTAAAGTTCTGGAGCTGCATATATGGTTCTAGAATTAAAGACATAGTAAATTAGCTGATTTATAAAGAAAAATTGACATGTTGACATGGGAAAGCATCTATAACATCGATTCTCTGTTCCAGATATCACTTGCTTATCCTTAGCTGTTCTCCCTTAAATGGTCATTTTCTGTTCGTATAAAACACGTTAGCTCATTGAAAGTAACGACGAACACTTATTGTTAGAAGTTTACCTAAATGAATATCGCGTTTTAGCATATATACTTACAATTCACTAATGGTCTGCGTCCTAGCTTGTTTTCAACAAAAAAACTTGTATGTATGAGCATCTAATGCTAATAACACACTACATCCACACCCCACAGGTCAGCAATAGTCTATTGATTAGTGTAGTGGATAGGCCTATGTAAGCATTACAGGTTGACGTCATTAAAGTGTCGCAACCTTGGTATGTCCATGTATGCCATGTATGTATAAAGAGCTAACAGGCGAAACAGCTAACATCGGACAACCTTTCCCTAAGACATATGAAACTGCATAAAAGTAGTTTATGGAACAGCATTTAAACTCAATAGCTCTCCCATACCCGCCCCCCCCCTTCCCCTTTGCCCTCCTTTCCACTCAACCGGTGGGATTACATAAACATATAAAATAATATATACACATAATATCAAAATATTAGGGCATTATAGTGCATACCTACTCCCCCAGTACCCCTCCCCCATCCCCCCCCCCCCTCCGCAATGAAGTCTGTCAAAGGTGGACAAGGTAATTTTCTACACTTAGTTTTTAGACAGTTTAAACAGTTTACCAAGTTGGAATAACATCAAATCTTTGAAAGGATCCATAATGTTCAACATTGAATTTTGCACTGTCCATTAACTTCTCCCACACAAAATTCGGACCTTTAAAGTTGTAATAAAAAAATTGCCTTTACCTAACATTAGGACAAGGTTATTTTCTACACTAACTTTTTAGATTAAACAAATCACCAATTTAGAATAACATCAAAGCTTTGAAACAAAGGATGTATAATATGTTGAACAATTTTCATTAGATTGTTCAATATATTATATATCAATATACGATAACATTAGACCTTTAAGGTTGAAAGAAACAACTTTTACCTAGTATTTAAAATATATCTTTCTGCTGGGAATGGTAGATATATCTTTGTCAAAGGATAGGGAAAAAAATAACAGTGTACAACCCAACTTCTGCCCATGTAATGGTTTTAAAAGGGGTGGACAAGGTAATTTTCTCCACCCCAATGTATTAGAGGTTTTACAGTCTTACAGTTTGGAATAACATCAAACTCTTACATGGTGGCTATGCAATCTTCAGCAATTAATATTACACGGCATATAAATAAACTTGACAAAAAACTTTTACCTAGCATTTAAAATATATCACCTTAAAATCTATATGCAGCTACAAATGGTGTAAAAGCTTGTCAAAGGATACCTAAAGATAGAGGTAACAGTGTACGACATTTCCTTTGACATAGGAATGTTAGACTGCATATAAGCATATAAAGGAATAGGGTTTTTGATTTACCCCTCCCCCTTCTTCCACTCAACTGGTTGAATTGCACACATGTTAGGGCATGATGAAAGGTCTAACCCTGCAAACCTGATCCCCGAGTAGTCCGCACCACCCACCTACCCCACGCAATGAACTCAGTGATAGTATACAAACTGTAATTTTCGGAACATATCAAACTTTGTGCAACAGGTGCTAAGCCCCCCCCCCCCGCCCCCGCTCCATCCCTTTCAAATAGTTCATTGCTAGCTAATATAATATCTAACCTACATAACTGCTTCCTCCCATTGACCCCTCTACCCCCCCCCACCCCACCTCCTTCTGCCCCATCCAATGGTATATCGCCTGTGAAAGTTTGACAAGTTTTTAACACTGCTGCATTTGAGATTAAACAGTTTACCAATTTGGAGTAACATCAAAGCTTTGAATTTGTGAATATAACATGTTATACTTAAAGTAGCAACCCCTGTCTCTCTGGGATATACTAAATAAAATAATATTGTACCTCGGTAATAAAATGATACCGTATCTGATTCTAACCTCTTGCAGACTCGTTCCAAGATCGTTATCTGAAGCTACTGGGTTTAAGGTTTTGTCCTGCATTTAGTAGCGTGAACTTTGTGTCAGTAAAAATATCGAATTTTATTGCGTGCCATAAGAAGCTAGCCTAACACACTACTTCCATAAGTAATTTAAAACAATCAAAAGAGATCAGATTTGATAGTTTGTACATTGCTCTTACGTGGTAATTTAAAGTAACAGATAATATTAACAAATAGCTCCATAAATCGGAGGTAAGTTGGAGCTTTTTAAACCGCAGTACTTTTTATCATGTATCTTTCTTTAATATTCAGTGCAATCTGCCACAGTATTATTCACACTGAGGAGCTGGTAGAAGAGGCGTGCAACACTGAATAAAGTAATCACTGTCGTAGATTTGTAACTTTATAGTTTCATTAGGCCATATTCAACAACTATTTATATTTATACATATATATATATATATATATATATATAGGCTATATAGGCTACATAAAGGCTATATACAGGCCGCTATATATAGGCTTCAAATATGCTATAAATAGGCTATATAAATATATATATATGTATATATATATATATATATATATATATATAAATATATATATGTATGGGCTATATATAGGCTATAAATAGGCTATATATAGGCTATAGGATATATATAGGCTATATAGGCTATATATATATAGGCTATATATATATAGGCTATATATATATATATATATAGGCTATATATATATATATATAATTAGTAAGAAGTATTGTAATAATAGTATTGAAATAGTTTTGAATACTATTGAATAATGGGACTGTTACTACTCATGTTCTATATGGTCCGTCGATAGTAACAACGAAGCGACAGACATGACAAGATTAATGCAGCTCTGCCTATATACAGAGGTAGCAATATGAACTTGCTATGAAGGCTAAATTTTATTTCTCTGGAATCGCAGATCTATCTCATCATATGATTCGAAGATCGGAATGAAGGTTGAAGGTATAAACGCATTGATAACTGGGGGCGCTAGCGGATTTGGGAAGGCGCTCTCGGAGAGACTATTGATGAAGGGCGCCCAAGTAAGTGGCACAATTGTCGTCTCTAGCTATTATGATATTGAAGTGCATTTTTATATTTGTTGTCCTCATCATGTTTATTATAATTATAATTATATATATATATATATATATATATATATATATATATATATATATATATATATATATATATATATATATATATATATATATATATATATAGGCCTATATAAATATAGTATATATAGGCCTATATTTACAGACTTTGCCTACAGGTAATTATTCTGTTCGCCATATAAAATACATTGTCTTTTTCCCTGTTCAGTTGGTTTCGCTGATTGACATTGACAATGAAACGGGAGAGCAGACTCTGAAAGAATTTAGCGATCGATTTGGAGGGGAGAGAGTTATGTTTATAAAATGTGACGTCACATCAGAGACCGAACTCAAAGGTAATGTTTGACATTTCTTAGCGTAATTGTTGTAAGTCATTCGTTTTTGTCCCTTCATATTTTGCTGTCAAAAAAAAGTTTATCCCTCTATTCCCTACTACCCTTCATATTTGAGTAAATATGATTTCCTATGGGGAAACTGCTACTTTGAGTGGTCAAAAGGACTATGGAATATTATTGTTCAATTTGACCCATCTTGACCAACTTTTTTCATTTGTAGCAAATTTGCTACAATGGGTAACACTGGAAATATGACAAAGATTTTATCCTTTCTAGTAACGGTTTATTTTCAAGATAACCATACCATAGATTAAATGATTAGATGAAAACACATATTAAAAATAGTGACTTCAGAAAACAAAACAAGGTGAATACATGAGTAAAGCAACGTCAGTTCTGATTGTAATTGTGTTTAGTGAACATGATATAGTAACAGTTTATATCATGGTAACCATACCATAATCTGAAAACACATATGAAAAATATGGGACTTCAAAATACAAAACAAGGTGAATACATGAGTAAAACAAGGTCAGTTCTGATTGTAATTGTATCTTAGTGAACATGATATAGTAACAGTTTATATCAAGGTAACCATACCATAGACTGAAAACAAATATAAAAAATAGGGACTTCAAAACACAAAACAAGGTGAATACATGAGAAAAGCAAGGTCAGTTCTGATTGTAATTGTATCTTAGTGAACATGATATAGTAACAGTTTATATCAAGGTAACCATACCATAGACTGAAAACAAAAATAAAAAAAGGGACTTCAAAACACAAAACAAGGTGAATACATGAGTAAAGCAAGGTCAGTTCTGATTGTAATTGTGTCTTAGTGGACATGATATAGTTACAGTTTATTATCAAGGTAACCATACCATAGACTGGAAACACATATAAAAAATAGGGACTTCAAAAAGCAAAACAGGGTGAATACATGACTAAAGCAAGGTCTGTTCTGTGTCTTAGTGAACATGATAGGCATGGAAGCAATTTCTGTTCTTGTTGAGGCAAAGGTGTACGTTGCACTTCATACATTTAACGTATGCAAATCCATCTGGACAATTTCTACACCTTTGCCTTTTGCTTTCATACACTGGGTAGTGTTCAAAGCCATCAAACCTAACGTCATCAACTGATTCGGTGTCTTGGCATCTGAAAATATAGAAGCAAAAATTGGATGTTCAGGATCTTGATTTGTTTGTTGTAACATCGATCAGGTGCTGCCCTTTATTATGCTCATGGGCTGTCAATGATGACCTTGCTAGCTGCCACCATAGGCGGCCCAACCTCACACCCATTATCATTTATTGCATGTAGGGTATGTCTCAAGATATATCATCCATCCTTACCATGACCCCTGTAGAATGGTAATGCATGGCTGGCAGTATTTCCTGACCATGAACCAATTCACTGAGCTTAGCCTACATGTACAGGATTGGCCTATGCTCGCAACAGACCACCCCTCCCCTACCCTCCCTCTGCACCACTGTTCCCTTAAATCACACTCAACTATAGTATCATCCCCCGCCCAACCATGACCCCTGTAAATTGGGAATGCATGGCTGGCAGTATTTCCTCACCATGAACCGAAACACTGAGCTTACATGTACAGGATTGGCCTATGCTCCCACCAGACCACCTTCCCCCTACCCTCCCTCTGCCAAGTGTTCCATTAGATCACACTATAGTATCATCCCCCTCCCAACCGTGACCACTGTAGAATGGTAATGCAAGGCAGCCTATATTTCCTACCCCCCCCCCATCTTTCCTCCCTCCTCGCCACCGTGACCTCTGATCATGACAAACCCTGATAAGGAAGCCCTTAAAATATTCTCATGTCTTTCAATAGCGCAAAATTGCATAAGTTGCTGGCTAGGCCTATATCACATCCTGCAGCATAAACTACATGTTAGATGTATGTATAGGTTTGGCCTATCCTTCGCTGTGTGCTGCCGTCATTGACCAATGTAGCAAATTTGCTACATCAAATTTGTCGCAACTCTTTTCAGGGTCTAGAACCAATTTCATGGTAAATAATACATGCTTATGTAAAATACTGGTATTTAAAATAACGACTAATAGCAGTTTATTCATTATCTTCGCAATTAGAGGGTGAAAACAAAAAGAAAACTTACCTTGGTTTTACTTGCGAATCACAACATGAGGAGCAGCCATTTTCTCTCCTCTGTCATTCTTTTCAATTGATAAATGCTGCCCTTAATTTTGTGCTGCCCTCAGATTTTCTGCGAAAAAGGAAATATCCCTTGAATCAACAGTATACTGTACCATCACTGCAACTGTCCATTATGCATAATTTACCTTCTGCAAGTACATATACTATTTGAGTTGTATCATATTGCTGTATTGTTAAATGTTTTCTTTCTACCTTACTTGCCATTTGATAGATGCATTTGAAAGAACCAAATCAGTAAACAATCGTCTTGATTTGGTTGTCAACAACGCGGGAGTGACACCAAGCAACCCAAAGGTGATTGATGTCAACTTGGTAAGAAACGGGACACATTCTGTCATTTACGTCTTAAATCTCAGACTTGTGTTTTTTTTTATTTATCTTTCATTCATTGACAAGATGCTCACAGAAGAAAATATAAAAACACCCGATACTCTTAGCTACTGTAGTACAGTAACTAAACTGTCCATTTTCGTTACCCAGCCGCCGCAGTAATTACTGTGCGCCTTTAACACATGTTACCGTGTTACGAACACAGCGCAGTATAGTTACTGATGCACGGTTGTGGAACATGAACAGTAGTTACTTTACTAGCTATAAGTATCAGGTGAAAGAAAGCACTATAGTATTGAGGCTTGGTTGATCTATCTGTGGTTAAGATCGAAATAACATTCTGTGCGATCGAGATGCTGATCTGTACCTATACATACATACGGTATCCGCAATAATATATAAACACACAAAAACTAAAATAGGTAAAATTACACATTAGGTATATAAATTGACCTCTTAGCTGGTATATCACACATCAAATGTATAATTTTACAGACTTCAAATTTTTGCAAAGTGGAAAATGAGAAAAATACGTCATAAATATTTCATAAAACACACGAAGTGTGTAGTGCTTCACATTGGCTATGTAACTTGCCTATTTCGTTTGGATTTCGCTTGGACATGTGAAACTTTACCCATTAGTGATGACGTTGGAAATAATTAGCCAATCAGAAGAGAGCAAGTTAATGCCTGATAGCGAGAGTACAATTGTGTTAATTACATGATTAATTAGCTCATTTATGTTGTTGATTATTATTTATATGTGCTGAATAGCAGTTAATTATCGGATACTTAGATAATGCCTGGGATAAGAGTTTTGCCAGTGGAAATAATTATACAAAAATTAGCCAGTGCGATATTAAGTGTCCAAATTAATGAATACAGAACAATTCCTATATAGAACAATTCATTTCTTATGTTTGACTTTGGTGTGACTCTGGCGTTAGATGGGTCATCCGTTTCTCCTCAGCCTTTTGGCTGAGAGCATTATGTTCCCCTGAGGTGATGGAAAATTAACAAAATGCCTCTTCCCCAAATAAATTGATTAAATAGTCATTACGATAAATGTGTAAAATTGCCTATAGGTGAACTGATTTGTACCCACAGCCACACATTAACTAGTTAATGTCACATATTTAACGTGTATATTTACCTACTTATCCATCTTAATGTGTTGCTGTGGGGACATGTATTTTACCTATATTTAATGTGTTATTTTACCTATTCAGTTTTGTGTGTGGGTGTGTGTATATATTAACCTATATACATGCAGATATCATATTAAAGAATTATGTCACGCTCAAAATTTAGTTTGCTGTGTTGTGAATCGTTAAATACACTGCTATCTGTCCAGCTTGAATTTCTATTACTCTTTTAACTTTGTAGGGGAAAAGCCCTTTAAACAGTTAAGGCTCGTCAATTAAAGTGTCTGGACTAGTAGTCTAATTCACAGACCATTTGGGTCAGATCCTCAGATGGAACAGAACGTTCAAAGAGAAAACATAAGACTTGTTTGTATTTTAGATCCTCCTGCAAGCAGGAACTCGCAAAGAAGCCATCATTGGCTTATCAAAGCCGCAAGCTGACCGAAGTCTGTCTCTTAGATTCATATTTAACGTCCATGATTATAAATTGTCAATTGTCAACAACTCTGTAACTGGACGACGACACGTTAATCTTGGAGTGACCCAAACTCATTAGATTCATTCTCACCTCTTTAGACCGCTGTTATTAGAGGATCTTACTTGGCAAAGCAATTCATGAGCAAAGAAAATGGTGGCAGTGGAGGAGTACTTATAAACACGGCTTCAATTGCAGGTATGTGACGGTGCACTGATATTATCATTCTTCTTCATGAACATGTGAACATTATTTGGCAATGTTCTTTCTACTTAAGAGTGGCATTTGTTTTCAGTAGCGTGCGCAAAGGGGGTGGAGCCAAGCCAACTCCTGCCCTGTATTTCATCGTCGAGTCGGGGAAAATGACTCAGACGGGGAATTTGTTTTTACATACAGCCGGGGAAGAATTAGTCCAATGCTATAGGTGTGTAATCCCCTTTAAAGCCTCCCCCCCCCCCCCCCACAAAAAGAAAGAAAAAGAAATCAAGATTGTCATATTTATTAGCACAACAAATTTACGCTTAGAGTTGATTATAGACCAAATTATTATTTTCATTTTGCAAGGGGAGGACCCCCTTACATTGGAGTTGGCTTCAACGAACACTGACCCTTCCATATAGGTTCAGTCCAAACCGTTTTTTTTTTAAATTATTTACGCAATAATCTTGATTTACAATTAAAGTTTAATCCTCAAATTAGCTAACAAATCTTCTTGTTTTTACAGGTTTGGTTCCCATTGTTCATCCTTCTTACGTGGCTTCTAAGTACGGCGTGGTTGGATTCTCGTTAGCATTGGTGGTGAGAATGTTTACTGCTTGGTAAAATTGTCAAAGACAGGAGGAATTCAAGTGGCTTTTATTGAAATTAATGAATGACTTCCGAGTATCTACAAAGTTGATGATTTTCAAGTTTATGTCCGTGAATCGGCCCGTGACGTTCAGATGGTCAAGTGGAATAGAGAAGACTTTCGTACTGGCAGTTAAATGAGCCAGAATTGTAAAGGGGAGGTGTAGAGGTCATGAGGAGAAAGTAAAGCCGTAAAAACCACTTAGACCTAAATTGCCAACCATCAAGGACTAACCATGTTACAAACACCCAAATCTAACAATGATTCCAATATAATTTGCAGACCCATCACCACCATGGCTAAACGTTTGTATAATATTCAGGACAGATATTTCACTTTTAATTTGGCTTCACAGGAAACAGATCCTTCGTTTCGAGCAGACGATATCCGTGTTGGAATAATTTGCCCAACTTTTGTTGATACTCCGCTGCTTATCAACGCATCAGACGATAGTACCATACGTAAAGCTAATAAAGTCCCGTAAGTATTACGTATATATATGCAAATTAATAATTATCAACCGTTTCTCAGTTTAGATGACAGCTTTAGTTAAGTTGAGCTAACGGCAGAATGTTCAAATCTTGCTGTATATATGACATGAAAATTGTATGATCGTTACAAACTTACTGGCCGTAATTTATAGGCCATATTATTGACAGCGGCTTGGTTGAGGTCTCCACAATTACCTATTTATTTCTTTAAAAGAGGTTGTCTGGTCACACAAATCATTATCGTGTTCACTTTTAATAACTAATTTTGGCCACTATCTGATTATCTAAGAGATATGAATCTAAGAGACTGACTTCGGTCATCTTGCGGCTTTGATAAGCCAATGATGGCTTCTTCGCGAGTTCCTGCTTGCAGGAGGATCTAATATACATCGAACATACATCATCGTTCATGTATATTCATTTTCTTTTCCAGAATTTCACAAGTTGTGGACGCTTTCCTTTTAGTGATCGAAGGCGACACTAAGAACGGATGTTGCGTCCGCATCACTTCGGCTAACGGGATAGATATTCATCCGTTGAAATCAGTAGATGAATACAACAAAGAGTTACAGATTTTTAAGATCTGATAATTTCTTGATGGGTTCGACGCGCTTAAAATTCAAAATAAATGTATTTACATCAAATTCTTAATTTGTCCTCATTATTGGGAGCAAGTCTTGGAATAGTACGACTATGTTCAATGATTTGGAGAAATGTGGCTACATGCGCATTGCTTGCCATTTGTATCAGATCATTACAGGGAATCGATATAAAGCAATTTAACATTTAATATATGTCAATAAATGTCGACTAGTACCAGGTTAAATCGACATGTACCGTTTTATTTCACTTAGGGTCATTTTAAATCGACATCTATCAGTTGCTAAGTTGAGTATACCCATTTTAATTGACATATAACGATTGGCATATATTCGGATTTCATAATCGGTATATGTCAATCATTCCGAAATCGTTGATATCAAAATATGTTTATTAGGTATAAATCGATATTATGTCGATATAAACTTGCAAATGTCGAACTTAATAGACATCTACCGATTTAATCTGGTAGGCCTATATGTGGATTGGGCATATGTCGAATTAAACTGGTAAACGCCACTTAGAAATCGATAGATATCGAATTAGATTGACATAGGCTATACCAATGTAAATTCGGATAGGTCGGTATAGGATGGGTTTGCCTGGTCTGGAGCAGCCTCCCAATATGTTATTTAAGAACAATTGCTTCCTTTCTGAATATTTTGCTTGTCGACCTAACATTATAACAACATTAAAAAAATGAATAGTCTGTTTTGTTTAAACAAATTTTGCTAACCAGCAGGAGCCGTGCTTTGAACGGCTCGATCAGGCATGACACTCTCCGATCATCGGTCGGTTCCCCAAGATATGATACAGATTGCCCGCCATACATGAGCAGCGGCACAGCTTGGTCACATACGCAGCTTATTACATTAGCTTAGAAATTAAAGAGTATCGAAGACGATGGAAACGCTAAATGGACGTTGATACGCATCACTATACCTTCTCTGGAATTGAAACTTTGTTCTTCGCCATCCAATGTTTAGTACATATTACTTGCCTGCAGACTAATTGTTTGAGGTGCAACCAAATCTGCGAGAATGAGCCCCTAAACATATCCCTCTCGTTATTTTTTCTCGAATTTTTCAGAACTTTACCAAAATAATGGCCATGACATCTATGGATTGATATATCGGACATTTCAAATATATATCCAAAACAAAAGAAAGCCCTTTCACAATGTTGTGGTTTTACTGGGGAACACTACAGTTAGTCATTAGCTCTGGACAGGGGATAGGAGCCGGGGTGGGGAGGGGCACTAGGGGAATGGGCTCCCACCCCACCTTTTTCCAAAATAGCAAATGTGCCCTACTGGCAAATAAAATGTGCCCCTTTGATGAAGAACTCTCTTTTGGATCTCTTTAGCCTTTGTTAAGTTTAATATTTTATTTTAATTATTTATTTTTAGTATGTACATGCTATTTCTGAAATGGCATCCCATATCTTTTTGTAGCACGGTTAACAATAAACAATCTCAATAAATAGTATTGATAGCATACTAACACATCATATATATTTAAGTGATATGGCTGGTGTGTATCGGTTTATAGCATAACGAGTGGTGGCTGTGGAATGAGAAATTGCTCCTCTGATGTTGTGCCCCCCCCCCCCCAAACACACACTTTTTGGAAGCTTCCTATCCCCCTGGCTCTGGAACACCACTGGAGAGAGTGAGATAATTCTTCAAGAGACAGGGATGAATTGGCATACGATTACTGAATTACTGACGGGGCAATGGCAGCTCCAAGCCCCTTAACTGATGCATCAGTCATATATACTATTGTATTCTTTCACCCACGCAGCTGTATTTCCTTGAGCAGGTAATGTACCAGCCATACGGGATTTATGGATATCGAACCGGTAGACATAATACCCATTCGTTCACTCCAATCGATACATGCATGAGCTTTCCTTTTGAATCTACTGTCAAAAATGCATCAAAACTTTGAACTTGGTACGCCAGTCTTTGTCCTGTTTTTAACATTATTATTATTTTTATTATTATCATTATTATTACTATTTGTTTATTATTATTATTATTATCATTATTAATCATTTCCTGCTTTTAATACTCGCAACAAAACATTTCGATTTTCAAAATCAAAATTCGCATAAACTTTAGAAAATGAATAGAAAAAAGACGGAATTGTTTTCATATTTTGTTTATTTATTTGTCTAACTTCAAAGAGAGAAACAATAAAGAAGAAATTTAAGAGAAGAAAGAATTAAGTACTCAAACAGCTGGCAATATTTTTTTCTCCATATTTTTAATAACGGGAATTAGAAACAAGAGATATAACCACGCAATTTATCTATAGCATATTAGTTTGTGCCCAGAAACTCGTTCGTATAATTCCTCTGCATAAAATGTAGCTAGTTTTATAAACAATATCGCCATATAAAGAATAAATAATGCACATTTTATAATATTTACCGAATACCCTCAGTGATCTATACGATATCCGACAGATCAAGATACACACGGTATCGTCGTGAAATGTGATTGACTGGGTCAATTGGGTCGGTGTCATGCAATGTTTAAGGCATGTAACAGTTATATCACTACTTACGGGTTAAACGATTGATTCAAGTATAGGCTGACAGGAAGAATAGTTGATATGAAACGTTATTATATTGTGTAACGCAACTATACTGCGCACAATACAACCAATGGAGGTATAAGGTGTATAAGCAATATTCGCATAGATCTTGAACCCATCTAACGTTATGTGACCTATAAACTTAGTCTGACACCATACGACGAATTTAGTCTCAAGTCACGTGACCGATCGAAAACTCAGCTTGAAGTCACGTGACGGCTATAGACTATGTATGACGTCATTTTAACCACAATTAATTGAGCAAGAAATGTAACGTAATGGGGTAAAAGCATATAATGAATTGAGGAACAATTCTTCAATTCACACGTTAAGTCAGGTTGGGTGACTTTTCCTGTCGTTCTCGATCGATCGTATCCCCACAGAGAAATGCAATAACGGAAATTGAACTCAATAGTAAAGACACTATGTTGTGCATACTCTGTAATTTTTGTAATTAAAAAAACAATGAGAGCCATTCAATGTAGGTTTAAGTTTCAGCTGCTTTTTTCAAAACAAAGATAATACAATGAAGAGAAAAGTCAATCCATACATTATCACCATGGATACTAGCTTAATCGATTGAAAATGTCGTAATCATTTCAAAGATGTTTCAATATTTCATATTCTGTATACTATAGCTTATTACTGTATTATAGTGTACTGCTTCCATAGCAATCTCATAGATACAAGTTACAATGAGACTTTCAACCCTCCCCCCCCCCTTCCTCCCACCCCGCAACCTGCGACTATTTCTTTCCCTTACAAATTCATTTCACTTGACAAACTGGACCTCGATAAATCGTAAAAGAGTCAAATCAACTTAGCCAAGTTTAGTGTTTCTTGTTTTCTTTCGTACATACATGCCCAAATAGCATAATACGCTCAAAGCGGTCCTTTGGGCTCCTCTTTCGGGAGAGTGGGCTTAATCTGCTAGAATGGTCAATGTTCATTGTCAATGGTCATTGTTCTAAATATGCATGTCTTACATTCTGTACAAGAGGAAAACACTATTGTTAATACATTTATTCACATCTTTGGAACATTTTTCAATTCTATACAGGAAAAACAAAAAATAAAATAAACATCTTAGATTGAACTATATACACTATCATGATCTTGGATTTTATATTTACAACTTCCCTTTGAAAGGGAAATATTTATAACCCTGTTTAGCCTTGACAAAGGCAAAAGGAATCGAATACTTTTATCCATGAGATTTCATGCTATTATATCAATCCATTTTTGAATTCAGAATTTCTTAATCTTTTAATCACATTTATCCAGAATTACAAGACATAGCAATATACGAACACACGTCTTAATATTTTTAGATTCATCGACCTATGAATGAAGTGAATCAACTGCCTTTTACATACGACTTTAGAAGCCAGTAATATCGAAATGAATTATCATACATTTTGATCCACTAATTTTTTTTTCAAGAAGTGACCTTTCAATGTGGAATTCTCTATTACGCTAACGATCGCCAGGTTGTGACTGGTGACGTCTCTTCGGGAAAATTTGAGGTGGTCACGGAAATGACTGAAATTCCAGTTGAAAGCTTTCAATCTTAATTTTTGGATTAAGAAACCAATCTCATATATTAAATTCGAAACGCAACTTAATTCAATCATATTTCATGAAAATTAAATATAAATATATTTTATTATGTATGTACATATACTAGATACAGATCAAATCATTTAATCAGGAAGTTATAGAAATATCATCCAAATCCATTTTTATAAACTTTGGCTGCAGATTCCATTTAATGGATAATTAAACGACACTTCGGATTGCAGTCATATGATTAACTCCTTGAGGATTCGTATGGTTTCGCTAAGAATAATAACACCTTCTTTATATTTCGGTTAAAGCCTCATTATATGCATTCAACCTCGACGGCTCTATAACAACCTTTTTGGTTATTAATGAATTCTATTTTGGATAAACTTAAATTTATTCATCATGAATGATGAGGCCTTATATTGGAAGTACTTCGAAGTATCTGGACACAAATTATTTGGTACTGAAATATGGAAAACTATTTCTACAAGCACTAAATGAAAACGCATATAATGGATACATTCGCAGCTTAAAAAGGATATCGGTAAAAGATTCGGTTTTACGGCGGTAAGCATGAAAATATGATTAATTTCGCGGAACTAGTCTAGTAAGCAACAAAATATACATATTAACTGTTATGCTTGCATATACTCTCTTTTGAGTCAGTATACATTCTATTTATATGTTAAACAACGCGTTGCGTATCCATTGCGAATGGCTAGTGCGCTAAGTGTGGTATTTATGTCAAACGAGGTAATATCGATACGTAGCCTAGCCGGTAGGCTTATATCTTAAAACGAATCGTTCCTGGGAGGCATGAAAGACAGTTTCTCAAGGAATACCACTAACATAACTATAAAATATCAGTTGCCGAATTATATATATAAATATACTTTCAAAAATGAATACAAGGGGCCGCTGAGTCTTATACCCGTGTTTTTGACATTTTTTGCTCTGAAGGATAAATATTTTTTTCTTGAATATTGTTGAAGCAAGCTCATGCATAGATTATAACGAAAAGCTTGTGCGCATGGCTCAATATGTATATAACATGGTCCTGTTGCTCGGTATTGCATATGAAACACCCGGCAAGAGCGGCATTTGATAACCAAAGAAAGTGGCAGCATTTCGATTTACCTTTCCGAAGGTGTTACATAGTACATGTACAGTGTACATAGTACACAATTAAAAATGCTGCTAGGTCGTTTTGTTTCGTCAACAATTTCCATGATAAACATGAATATTCATGACCCTTTCATACCAAAAAAAGAGCTGAAACAGATAACTTGGTTGCCCGCGACACGGACGTGTATTACTTGTGTACTTAGCACTTCGTAATACCTACGTCCGCCGACGTTCACCTCTAGAAATGCCATTTCTGCGTAAGATTTCTACGATATGAATAATCAATCACCTTGTGACCTCACGTCAATTACCCACTACCTGACGAGAAAAAGCTGTCATGGTACTGAATATTAATGAGATCAACTCGGCAGTGGGCGGAGTCGCTTGCCGTTGTACATCTAATTATAGTATATGCTGCGTATATTTTTATCATTTATTACACTTTAATGAGAATTGTGTAGGGGAATACATGACGAATATGATTTTTTCTGATATATTTTGAGTCTCACAATTTTCTGATATTTGTTCGAATTAGTACTAGATTATATTCAACGCACTAGAGTTGTGTCCGAGCTCCGCCCATTCTGATACGTGTATTCATTTTCCGAACCAATGAACTGTTGGTCGAGTCTATTAGCGACACAGGGTCAGAAATCGGAAAGTTGTAAACAACTACAGATGTCGAATGCGGAGCATTCACATCGGTTGCACAGATAAATAACTTGGCAGTTCTCCCTTTCCATCATCCGTTAAGCCATGTAAAGTTCGGTTTTAATCGTTTCTTCCAACGTAGACAGACCCCCCCCCCCGTCCCCCACCTTACTGATGCTACTAGCCTAGCTGTCTTAGAGATGAATATATCATACCTTGTAAAGGGCTAAACTATAAATTATTAACATATCTCCTCCTGGAACGCTATGAGGGCCAAACGTATTTCTGTGATGGGAATACCTGCGCGCTCCTCGGACAGGCAGTTGGTTGATACTCGTGTTGCTTACACTTCCACGGCATGTACCAATAATGCTCCAGGCACTGCTTTCTGTTCCGGATCACGAAACATTGAATATTAAAGACGTTAAAGAATCCCCTCCCTACTTCGTATGCAGCCATGTTACGCACCTGGCGAAGACACTTGTGAAATCTGAAAGAAATGATAAATGGAAAACATTTTTGGTAAAAAAAGGGTTTTCCCTCCAGAATCGAAGTGGATTTAAAGGAAATGTACGCGTATATAGGTTATCACATATAGTTTCTAGTTAGGCGTTCTCGCTCTTGGTCCAAAAATGGCTGTCAACATAAAGTATATCTTTTGATGCAAAGATACGGGCAAACCGACAATCAGACCGTATCTAGCTACGGATTGTGTTGATGGTACATAAAGAGCGCCCTCTATTTAAAAAACCCAAACCCTAAAATCTGGTCTCCACGGTCGATTCGTTTGTTCTTGTTTTGTTGTTGTTGAAAAATTGAAGCTCACTTTCAAGAGTGCACAAGCATATTTAACATTGTTTTCGAACCTCTGGACATACAATCAGCGTCCATAGCCTAGTGGTTAGGGTGTCCGCAATACAGCGGGAGGCCCGTTTTTTTTTATATGTAATTGACCCTCTTACGCTCAGAATGCTCGGTTTTGCAAACTGTTTAGCTGTTACTCATTTCCTTTCCGACGATTGGTCGCCTATAATATTCTACAATAATGTATATTGGGGGAACATTATCGCATATATATATTTTTATGGGGAGGGAGAAGTTGTTTATCTTTGTGTTTGAGGAAAAACAGTTTACAAACCAAGATTTTAAATATAAATCATGCTTCACACTTGTTAAAAAAGAGAAACAAATGTATCGTATTCCTCTGTGGATGAGGTAGGGAAGGAATTAAACACACCATGAATGAATGAATGGGTTTCTTGGCTTACCTTTTATCTATAGAACAGTGCGTGATGGTGAACATGCCCCAGTTCTTAAAGTTATATTTCGTCGCCCCGCTGCTAATAGACATATCCTCCGTGCTATGATCGTGGTCCCGACAACACATATCCGTTTTATTGTACATGCCCAAGGAATCGTAGGTAGGAGCTCTGTTACCCGTGCCGCACCATAGGGTACCGGGGAACATAAACAAGCCTCTTTTCTGCCTCTCGTGGTGATCATCATCCTCTCCGCTGATAATCATCTCATCATCTTCTTCAACGATGTCATTCATATCTTCTTCCTCTTCTTCTTCGTCTACGATGCCGATTGCTTCTAACCGTTTTCGGACAGTTCTCGGGATTTCCCGGAGTGACTTCGGAAGCCACGAAGTCAACGAAGAAACATCTTCAATGTTTCTATTGATGATATCTATATTAAGTGCATTGCACATTTGTACAGTCTCCTCAAAGTCTAAAAGGTTTCTTAGACCGGATGGAACGGCGTTCGTTAAATATCGATAAACCTCGATACTCGGTCCGTCTTCGGCTTCCGACGGTTGTTCGGATACCCGTACCTTATCGTCATACATATCGTGATGAGATCCGTCTTTTAGTTGATAAGAAACGTCACCATCGTTCAATAATTTATGAATATCGTCGAAGGTACTCGCTGAATGTGAATTACTATTTAAAAGTTTCTCGAATAAGTCGGAAGGTTCTTGACCAATCTTAATTGCATTTTGTCTGCATTCGTGCCGCATGTCAGATATGAGCCTCGTATTTCCTTCCTCCGTGTAGTCGTCGGTTATTTGACAACTACGTAAAGTCATGTTTTCGTCGTATATTCCTTGGAATGACCTTTCCCCGTCCGTGGCTTCTCGTAACACGTATGCGTAAGGTTGCGAAGCCTCCCAAGCAGCTACCTCTCGAAGCCAGAGGTTTGAATGATGAATCAGCAACTGTCGCCGGTATTTCCATATCTTAACGCTTACGAACTCGCTGCAGTCGTTGATTGTTCGTGCATCGCAGGTTAGCACAAGAAATAAGATCAACTTAGCAACCAGCTGTAGCGAAGGTCCTTCATGCAAACGATGCATCTTCAAGTTTAATTATTCAAACTCAGTCTTCCAATGAAAATCGTTTATAATACACACAAATCGCGTTGGCAAAACGATTCTAATTTAGCGACAAAGTATGATAAAGAGCTTCTCTAGTATCGAAAATAAAATGTTCGATTTTCAGCAACGAAAATGTTTTGAATCGCGACCAGGAGAACCATAATCACGTAAGATTTTAGCTCCAGGATTATGAAAGTCTAAACACTAATCGCATTTCATATGTAAGATAAATCCTCGAAAAAATTCTGATTACCCTCCTCGCTAACAAGATCGTACAATACTACTGATCCTCCCTACAGGGTGTATATCTTCTTATATCCTCAACTCCTCAAGCACCGCTGTTTTTATTTTTCAAAATGAACTTCTTATTGTTTGCTATTGTCACTAGTTCCGGCCATGTGATGTGTAGTAAACTTGTCGTCCAATCAGGTAACAGCACGATATTATTCCTGGAATGTTGTCTTGTATACCGAGGTAACTTTACAGACTCTGTCACGGGACTCGAGTCTGCAAACTAATATTGATTTTCACGAGTTTTAGCCACGATATATTTTGAAATATCATGAGCGAACGCTGGCGGATATTCAATTTTAATAATTTACCGGTAATCGATTCACCTCACGTCTCTCAAGCCAGCTGATCCAAACTAAACAATATTTATATCTTTATGATGCCTAGCTACTCTTTCTTCATGCTGTAATATCTCTAATTCTGCAACCGGCTTTCTTGTATACCATTCTCATTAGTCTGAACCAATGAGTTAATTTTGTAATCAAAACAAACGTTCGTTCCCTGGTCTCGTCACAACCTAATGAATATGCATACAGGCGGATCTCGGGTTTCCTTGTTAAGAATGTAACTGATCCGCGCTGCGTCGTGCGTCAATGGAATTCCAGGCCAGTCAATGGGTTCCTTGATCTTTCGGTAGGCCCAAATAATTGACTTGACACGTTGTCAAGGCAAGATCCACCGTATCGCTGAGAATCCGAGAATTGTTCTGCAACAGCAACAAGAAAGAAATAATACTGTAAAAGATGGGGCAGAGTCGCGGTACCTTTTCTACATCTCTTACATTTAAGCCACAGTGATAAAACACATTCATGCACACGAACAGTTAAAGCACTTCTTCGCATTTGATCAGTTATTTGACTAAATCTACCGAGTAGTAGTAGTAAGTTGAGTCTCGTCTATCCGACATGTTCAGTGATCAACCTCCGCCACGGGATCACGATCTTGCGCAAGGTTTATTATCTCCTCGAAATTGTTAATGTTAATTGTAAACCTACCGAGCATTACTCAAATTTAAATTTGCTTCCACCAAGTGCATGTGGGGGAGCGCGCGCGTGTGTGTGCGCGCGCGTGAGGGACCAAGATATACTATCATATCATGTATGACACGAACAGCAGTGTTAGCATAGCATTTACTGTCGATGTACATAGGCAGAGCTACTCAGTATGCGATCTACACAAAGTCTAGAATAAAACAAATATAAAACAAATCCCGATAGATATAATTTCTGTCATGATATGGGGCTTAGCTATTGTAACTTTGCACAATGACCGCAAATTAGCTCCTACTGCTGACACAGAATTCGCATACATACCATACACACACCTTAATCCCCCCCCCCCACCCCAGTAATAAATAATAATGATACTGGGCTTACGAAAGAGAACAAATCATGTTGAAACAAGAGCGACGTTACATGGAGAGAACCATAATTATGTAATAATATAGACTATACTCGATCAGAGAAAACTAAAATAAAAACTACTCAGAACATATATACTTGGATTCCACAGGGAGTTTATACCTGAATTAGAAATGTTTGGTAGCATTCAGGTTGCAACATAAAAAATATTGCTGTGCTATAATTGTAATCCAAACACCGGCTCCTTTTTTTTTCTTCTTTCTTTTTTTGCAGGGCCTGCAAGAAAATAAAATTGCCAATGCCAACTATGCCATGTAGTTATATAGAGTTAGTAGCCGCACTATTTGTTCTTAGTTTTGAAATATGCTGAAATTGCAAATTTACTTCAGTCTTCGCTTGAGCGGAGACCTAGTTATTACTGTCCATCATAGAAAATGAGAACTTGTTATTTCCGTTTTACCCTACAAACACGTATCTGGGGCTTAAGATCTCACTACACACTGTGGATTGTATGACATAGGTTATGCAAATCTCAGAACAGAGCAAAATTATACGGTACCGTGTACACTTTCCACTGCCTAGCAAATAAGGGGGGGGGGGCAGTATATAGACGAGAGATTTACATAGCCTATACATTCACGGGAGCTGGCACTTGCAACGGGACATCTGCGGCAAGATCGGTCTTATTTTTATTTCAAACTGATAGTTGTACAATACTGCGGATCTGCGATTAATTTGATAACTTCACAATTGTTAGCGTTATTTCGTATATACCGGTAAAAGGTTGTCCGTGTTGTATTGAAGATAAGCATCAATGCATGTTGCTTCAATCTACAACTATACCATGCTATGACCACAGGGACTAATGTGTGTACCCCTATCATTACCTTTCCCGTTGGGGTATACAATTCTACATAATATTAATGACAGCGTCACAACATGCATAGACGGCTCATTAGATGAAACCTGTAACATAGTAACAACAGTCAAGTATATGCACAGGATGTATAGTGAAATCCGCACATTGTTCCTGCATGGTCCATCTATGTATATAGAGCAGGGTTGTCCAACCTTTTGCAGAGGAGGGCCACATGGAATGATTATGTTGAAGGAGGGGGCCGCGTGAACCCTACGCTCGATTTTTCGATTTTTTGCCCGAAGCCCAAGGCAACAAAATATGAGCACTGCGAGCGGAGCGCACTGATTTATTTTCCTTCCTGATAAAACAGATGAATTAAGTCCAGCCGCCCCCCCCCCCGCTCCACTAAAAATTCGCACCGTACAGCATCTCTGGCGGGCCGGACGCAACCCTGCGGCGGGCCGGACTGTGGCCCGCGGGCAGTAGGTTGAACAACCCTGATATAGAGCTTTGTCATGCATGTAGCAGTGTGCCCTGCTCTGTCGAGGTGAGCAAGGATAATACCAGGATGGCATGTTGAAATTTAATTGAATTGAAGTCAGGAACCCATCGCGTGTCGGCGTGTGCATCAATTACCAACGTAAATTATGATTAATAGATTTGGTAACTGTATAGGGTCCTAATCTAGTCGCGCAGTTCACTCGTGTATAGTACCGATTCAAACTATTAATGCTGTCATGTTTTGCGTATATTCATTCAAGACTTGTGAACTCACGTAGTGAAGTTGATTTTGGTATACCCATTCCACGAAATGAATTCCGATTTCAATAGAACGGCTCAAGGATAATACCAACACTAACCTAGTGGAATGTAATGTTAACATGTGATCCAAGCATTAAAAGTTCAGTTAGGGTGTTGAAAGGAAACCCCGTAACTCGATGCTGACGTCACAAGCAATCTGATTGGCTGAAAACTCCGTAATTGCAAACATATTTGGGGAAAAAACAAAAATGCCCCCCCCCCACCCGGGCCCCGGGAGCTGGATAGGTAACGAGGACAGATCCTTGACCCCCTTTACACAACCAGATCAAATGCTGACATGGACGCATAGTGAATGTGACTGCGTGTATGCTATACTATGATATAGTGGTAACGCTAACAGGTTAACTATAGTACCTATACCGGTCCAGGGTAGGTCAGGTCGGTCGCTATAGACGAGGGTGCTCACGTCTAGCCCCCCCCCCCCCCCATATCACATAAGTACAAACTTGTATGCCGACTTTCTGGGCCGGCCTGAAGCAACAACAACAACAAACTTTCACAAATGATGATTTTTTGCAACTCAACGTACATGCAATACGACTTTAAAGTGCAGCGTATGTGCCACCGTAGGTTAATATACAACAGTGTATAAAATATATACATGCCAATCAGCGAATGGTAAACACAGTATATACAAAAAAGTTACTTTAGTATATTCATTGTTCGAAAAGAATCAACAAGCTTTTGTATTCATTGTAATTGTTTGTAATGGTTTAGCGAACATGAATTGTACTGGGGTCTCTGATAGGAAGTCTATATAGGCTAGGCCTATATCATGCTTGTGTGTATGTCGCTCTTACATTTACTGTATTTTGTTTTTCAGTCTAGATTTTAGTATGGAATTAACAAGTCAGACTATAACGTATATATGTACTAGGGGCCGTTTAAGTAATAGGCCTACAGGCTATACTAGCTGTCATGGGACAGTATATGGGAAGGCTACCATTTATTTTGAGATTACCACTGCAACAATTACCTCACATAATTTTGTTCTTTTTTTGGTTGGACCAGGTGGGTGGTGGGTGGGGGAGAGGGGGGCAGTAGCTCAGCTTTTGTACGGTTCCTCCGTACCCTCTAATTATCTTGCAAGGCCCAGGAGCACATCAGGTCTGTAACCGCTAGCTAATAAACGACTGAATTGTAAGTTCACGGCCATCATGTTCCTCAGGCAGGAAAACTAAAACCAAGGTCCTATACTGGCACTTTTTCCAACCTGCATTATAGGACGAATTATTGTTTACTGTTTACTGGCTTATGAGAGCAGCCCAGTAACATTTGTTGATAATAACAATGACATGAGGGGCTTCTGTTACGTACAACTGAGCGACTGAAGACTGTTACCGTCCTTGCACATTATAAAATGTGTTTATGTCTACTGACAGATAAATGTCACTGCGGTATCCTCTACTGGCAAACAGTGTACTCCACAGACGCGTACGCGTTTAGCCAGTAAATTTCGAGGCCTGCTATGTAGAGATTTAGGTCTTTCGGGCTTGTACCTTCCTGAATTGTTCAAATATTATGTATACTGTGTTTTAGATTTTTTGCACAAGCGTGATAAATTCCTATAATCCTAATTGTCGAGTTATTTGTGAGATAAAATAGGAGCGTTTCGTTGTTCAATTACGATGACACGGTTATGATAGCCCATTGTTTTCACAATTAGGCCACACATGCCAGTGTAACTATACAGTTCACGCCAACAACTATTATAATCGTACGAGACATTTCAATATATTTCTTTGAGCAGTTAATAAAGGTCAAAGGGCACGGTGCAGGAGTGCACATCAGGGGTAATACCTCCATGGTACAAACTAGTCCGATCTGTCCCACTTCGGTTAGTTTTACTGCCAATAACATTGCAGAGTATATTTACTCCAATGGATGCACAAAGGTGATAAAGACTTGTAATGTCTGTAAAGAATGACTGTCTTTACCTTCCTCTAACAGCAAACAGTATAACCCAACACAACGTGTGTCGTCGATATACACTATACATATATGTAAGGATGTATATATAAATGTATATATATATATAAATAAATAAATATATATATATATATATATATATATATATATATATATATATATATATACATACATACATATATACACATATATATACACATATAAATATATATATATATATATATATATATGTGTGTTTATGTGAACACACAAACACATACATATATATATGTATATATATGTATATATATATATATTTATATACATATATATTTATATATATATATATATATATATATTTATATATATATATATATATATATATATATATAATATATATATATATATATATATATATAATATATATATATATATATATATATATATATATATATATATATATATATATATATATATATATACATATAATTCAATCCCCACGTTCTAAATGGCAATGTAATATATTCACCGAAATAACAACACTGCGCTACTCTACAGAGTGGGCGCTATAGGTCCGGGGGGAGGACACGACTAAGGGTCTCGATGGCAACATTGTGAAAATAGGGTCTACTGCAGTAACTACGCTACCGGCAATTTGACTGCAGTGATTGCTAACCGAGGGACGAACTAGCAGGCTGAAATAAGATTCGATGGAAAATGAACAAACCTAAACGACACTATCCGGTAGCAGGCAGTCACCTCATCTGCCTACCTCACCCTGCTAACTCAATCAATAGGATTTGGTAATGTAATGTTACGAAGGTGTATAGCAGATCACGTGTCAGTAAGTTGACCCTTTTGAGGACAATGTACGGCTCCATTTGTAGCGAACTACTATAAGCATTACCTAATTGTGACAAATTGATAAACACATGTCTTTATCCCATCGCTACAGTTCAGAGGTTTTGATTCCATCATGTTAGTGTGTATAACAGTTGCTTAAAACAGCAATGGAGAGTCGACAAGAGCAGAGAGTTGCCAACAATACGCTGGCCAGAATAGACCTACCCAAGCTTTACTTCTCAGATTGCTATACGGTAAACAAATGTATAATTTAGGATGTCTGAGTTTTGTTCAATTCCACTCTTTATGTTCAACAACGTTAACTAAAACTTTCGGGGAAACAGCCGGAAAGTTGCGAACAAAAGCACAAAAAAAAACCAAAACAGGCGTTGATGTGTAACCTTTCTTTTCTTTCAATACAGCTTAGGGGCCGTATACACAGTGACAAACGCAGTTTATCGATATAATTAACGTACAAAAAAGAGGTTGCGCGTGCAGACAGTTCAAATTGTCTTATCAGTGGCTATAGATAGATGCCAATGTTACACGGAAATTGAATATTACGTATTCAGTCACAGGAAACTGCGATGTAAAAATAAAGATGGGTCAAATCTGAAAAGTTATCATGTTAATTGTTGGGATGAAATGCATATGACCTATCCATCACGTGACCAGAGTCATATTATTGGAATGTTATATAGTTGTATGCTGGCTAATTGCCAAGGTGTAAATATAATACGGACTCGCTGTATAAGTCTATAATGTGTAAGATCGGTCGTGATAGTGTAACCACTACCCAGTTATGATTCACATGGTTACGTCAGTCCCAATTAATGTTAGAGGACTGCATGAAGCTGCGAGTGTATGCTGTCAGGCCTATATATATATAAAGCTGTGATATGGTGTTTTCGAGTATATATATATATATATATATACTCGAAAACACCATATCACCATATCATATATATATATATATATATATATATATATATATATATATGTATATATATATAATTCAAGTTACATATTTAATTTTATTCCAGTAAATTCTTGAGCTAAACTAAAGACAAAAGAATGTTTCTTACTTGAATTTTATTCTTGCTAATACTACATGGGGATGAAAGTATGAACCCAATCTGGCCACCTTTCCGGACAAAAATTAGTAAGATGCTTTATTCTGGTACATTATTTCTGTCAGGTTATCGTACGCACTCCCACCGTGAGAGGCGAATCTAAATGGTGGGAAAGGGGTTCTTGCATGTCAAAGTCGTTTCCCTCAATTTAAGACATTTTTAATATCCATCAATGCGCTTTACGAATGAATCATATAAAATATTTACGGGCTCTCACATGATTACTATAGACTTAGCACTGACAGCCCTGTTCTATTTCACCCCTTACCCTGCACCTCGGGTGACAAACTTGAGTAGGCATGTTAAATAATACAAACACAAATATATCGGTTATAACCTAATTAACAGCGTTCTTTTGGCACTCTCGCTTCTGTTTATATGTTAATTAATACACAATTCTCCTGTATAAATGTACATAGTCCAACTTACCACTGCAGAATTCTGTGCCGTTTACTTGTATAAACAAAAGAATCACAGACAAACACGAAATCTGGGAAACGTTTAATTTCCTTTTCAGCTTCTGGCGAAGCTATCCAAAGCCTCAGTTAAAGTCAGCGATATTTAAAGAAACAGAACACGTCCGTTCAAACTGAACGAAGCCACGGTGAAAAGACAACCCGCAAAAGTCCACCGGCACATGTAGAACAGTTATAGGCGATCGATAAATTATTTGCTTAACTAAACCTACACATTTACAGAGGAGACCCCTAAGAGGGAAAGAAATGGGATCGAAGTCTGTATAGGACTGTATGGTACTGTTATATGCAAAGCAGGCTATGCGATCAATGAAGAACGCGTTGAATGGGCTGGCGTGGACCCTTATTTTTTCCTACAAAGAGAAACCTCATGTTATTCACCGATCATTGCATACACATTATTTATAAATCTCTTTAACATAAAAATTCAACAACCGTACAATGTGGCAATTCAAAGGACCCTGTCATGTTGTCTAACAAATGTCTCACATGTGAACGCTCTGCGACGGTTGACTGACAAGCATGGTAAGTCAATATTTTACAATAGTGCTACTTTGCAGGTGTGACGGAAATCTAACCAAAACATGTTCATTTCTGATCGCTTGAAATTACGTGAAAAATTTCTGTCCTAGGAGAAGAGTCAGTCGCCGGGAAAGGAAGTCACTGTTACGCCTTAGAATACATTCTTTTACAATCGCGTCAAAACGTGACAAAAAATAATATTTCTAAAGTTTACGAGGGGGTAGTAAGGGGTCATTGGACAGTGTAATTGACACTTGCGGCTTTGGATACATACACGCTCTTTCAAATCAATTCACATTGATTACAATTCAGTGGGTTTCGGTTCTTCAAACTTATGGAGACAATTGGTATGAAGGACAGGGATATCTCACGGAGGAAGTGGAAGAAATTGTTGAAAAGAAATCGTCCTTCGTTGTCCAAGCCATGATTCATGAACAGAATGACATGCAACTAACACGATTTATATCACAACATCACCTACTTGCAAGGGGTAGTTTGAACCAGGGTTTGAACACGGTTGTGGCGAGCCAATTGGGCCCATAATGGCTGCCTATACCATACACGCTCTAAACGATCGATTGTTGGTACAGAGAAAGAATACATTTAAATTAATAAACAAATATAAACTGGGAAACTGACTTTCATTACCAAATTCGCATAGCTACATGTATTCGTATTTGGCCTTTTCGATTTGTACTGTTACTGGGGGGGGGGGGGGGCAGTTTGAATGGTAACATAAGAAATGTAGTGCAAAAATTATGTACTTTGAGCTTTAAGTCTTGTACTCGGAACCCTTACAAAGGTGACTTCTATCTGTATACTCGTACTCAAGCTGTTTTACTCGTATACTACAAGTCTGGTTACTTGTACGCGAGTACTCGCCCTTTCAATGATTGGTAGCCTTATAGTACTAATTTTTTGTTGAAAAGCTATATGGAGTACCGGTATTATAGAAAGTGTAGTACAAGACTATGTATCGGGTACTCGCGCTTAGAGCCTTACGGTACTCGTAATGGTACTCATACTAAGGGGCCTTCTGCTGTTATTCGTCGCCACTCATACTGTTGTATACTTGTACCACAACACAAGTCTATATCATAACTGTCGTAAGCTGGTACTCGCATCAAAAGAATCCGCAAATAAAGTTAATGACCTTCTGACGCACGGCAAAGATCTGAGGTGACCACTGCATCGTTTAGGCCTACTATATATCTGATGTGTTTTGTTCTCTTTCTTAGATATTTATGTATCATCAGTTAAACGTCAACATTGGATACAGTCGATTATATACTTATAATTACCGCGGATCACTGATTAACATCACCACGTGTGAAAGTCGTTAGCGTTTTGTTTTTCTCCTTCCTTCCTTCTTTTTCTTTAAAAAACAAAAACAAATTTTCTTTTCTATATCGACATCTTGAGCGACCTTCCCACAAGAGAGGTCACACGACAAAAATTTAACCACACTTGTGTTCAACTATATACAAGTGTTTATAAGGACACTCGAGAATAATTAACGCTTGAACTCCACACGAGTTATTAAGGACAATAATCATACAAATGTGACAAACACACCCAGTATAACTGCAGTTTGACATGGAATAAAAGTTGCAGGAGGCCGACAACCGCTAATCAACGGGCTGAAATTGATTGGATTGAATATTAATAGTTCTTATTTCTAACCATGGACTCAATGCAGTTGTTACACTTGGTCAATGTATAGGAGCTCCATGTATATATATATATATATATATATATATATATATATATATATATATATTTATAAATACAGTAGTTTTATGAAATTGAAATGATCACATTAGGCTTATCAGTACGGTGTTCAAATGACAATACGTGATAGAGGAGAGATACTGTTATGCATTTCCAAGCGCAGATAAACACCTTGCTCGCATAAAGTATAAATATGTATAAAATCATGGAATATATTTCATGTTTACATTTTGCGTAGAGTGAATTAGGTCAGTGAGGCCGCAGTGCTAAATACAGAAAATATGACGTTTCCGATTGGCTTACAAAACAGTTGCAAGGATGTCTGCATTTGTGTAACACATTTGTAGAGCGGTCTGCTGTTTACACATACCCAATACAGATGCGATCTGGTCGTAGGACATTATATATACAGTAGATGTGAGACTTGCTAGTTTCCACGTCCCGTTTAGACGACAGCCAGCTCTGTGGTCTATTACGCGTCAATTATTGCCTGCGTACCGAGTTTCTGTTTCAAAGTTTCATTCTCGCAGACCGACGCAAAGAAAGCGTTATTATTAGCCACATGGTGGTATACAGCTCAAACTATACATCATGGCAGGATATATCGACTTGATACCAAACATTTACGAATGAATTTTACTCTCCAGTAAAGTTGGTTGTTTACAGTTTGTTCAGCCAAGACTATAGCCCAAATTAACAATACCTTTATCCTTGTGTGAGGTAGTAAAGTTTGTTCACCCGAGACTGCTGGCCTTCGGATATCGGACAGGCTTCCCGACTTTATTCTCCTCGTTTCCTCTTCTTCGTCTCATTCATTATAATCAGTCAGTAGTGAATCGATCTTTACCATATCGATGAAGCTTTAGAAAGTAACAAGCCCCCCCCCCCCCCAACCTCCCGACAAGCCTTCGAATCTAGCCAATCATGGTTTGAGTACAACAAGACGTGGTCATGTATACATCCCTGAACGCAAGCTCTACACATGAGTACACAATGCAAACTATGTCGAGTGGTCCCCCGTTGTACTGCTCAAGGATGTTAGATTGGACGGCATGGTCACGTCATATGACAGCTATGTGTTCGCCACATATTTGTTTGTTAAATAACTTTAAAGCACGTATGATCAAAATCGAAACATGATAATTCGATGACATAGAACTTAGAGAGGTTAAGGTTTGCTCTGCGGGGTAACTTTACGAACAACTATTATGGGATGAGAATACATGTCAGGCAAACTATTTGAATATGGACCTATACTTATTATCATTCTAATACTGTTATATACCGTGTATTATTGATCTGGGATTTAAACAACAAACAAGAAAACCCAAGAATTAAGACATAAGTTAGCATCCCTTCACTGATCTCATTCAACCTGACTATATATAGCTGTAAAACACAATGTGTTTAAAACATCCAACAAAATATTTTACAACTTTTTGGAACACAATATTGAGATCTGGTTACGTAAACAAAAAATTGCTTAATGTTACAATCAAGAATAAAAATATAATTTTGGAAAGATGGTTGGATTTTTCTTTGAAATATTTAATAGCATATATATGTGGAATATGTGAGATGGATCGGGAGGTGTGTGTGGGGGGGGGGGGGGGAGGAGTGGCGGCATGCTGCTACAGACTGTCGTAAATCTTCTTTTGTTTTTAATTTCATGAAGTATATTCTGATATCGTAGGATGCCAACTTTTTGTCCACCTTAGCAAGGAATGGACGGGAGAAGGAGGGGAGCGGGAAGGGTTTTGGGGACTGGGTTTGAAGTTCCCACACTTTTCAAACATTTCCCCCTTTTCAAGTTACGTTAATTGATGCGATCATGCATATATCTTTTGCACTTTTTACTGTTTTCGTCAAAGGCTGATGACGTTAGAGACCCACGTGACTTGGATGACCCAATCAATAGCAGATCGATCCCTTCCAAGTACAAAACGAAGATTGCTTATACTTGTTTTAATGAGAATGTATTGCAGAGACGCCTGGAGGTTTGTTCGTTAATTCAGCTGTTATTAGGATATATATATATATATATATAGGCCTATATATATATAGGCCTATATATATATAGGCCTATATATATATATATATATATATATATATATATATATACATATATATATATATGTAGGCTTATATATATTGAGAAAAAGTAAAATGAAGAATGAGAATACAGAGTTTAAATTAAATCACATTGGTTCAATTTCTATCCATAACATCCATGTGACGTCACTAGTGGAACACTTTATGTATACGCTATCAATGCACACGTCGGGTGACCACAAAATTCCGACACGGCACCCTTCCAAAATGGAGAGGCATCTAACCCCTGATACACTCCACAAAGGCATCTCTTAGCAACAACCTCCCGCCCCCCCCCCCACTCCGTCCCTCTGTGTTAATTTGAATTCGGAGGCGTATGATACTGATGCAGTGATATCACTTCGACTTGTTTCACGTGTAGTTCAACTAATTTACAATGTAACCAATCAGTCCGCAACTTACGTCTTACGTCATCAGATGTACATGAAACGGTACATGAGTCATGATCCCGTGCAGTTACTTACGCACCAGTCAAAGGCACGTGTGGTGTATATATACTCAGTTAGTAGATGACGTCATACACCCTGCCATGAGATGACGATATATACCTCCATTAGTTACTATATTATGTACACACGGAGTAACTGTATATCTACATAATAGCATTCCAAAGCTGCTGGCGGCAAGCCCATCTAATCTCTTCTTATTATGGTCAGAGCCGTATATATATATATATACGACTAACGCTGTTGCTCAGTCATCTCTTAATTAACGTATCACGTGTCAATACCACGTGTGGCGGAGTATTAATTGACGTCACAACTTCCGAGTAATGCCATAGGCCAGCAGAGAAGGGTTGTAAATTGAAACTATATAGTAAAATGCCAGGTTTCCGTGTCATGTATGGATGCCGTGTGAAGACCATATCGCACTAACAGAGTAGACCAGCATGTATTCCACAATGGGAGGCCGAACATGTATTCATAACAACCAAGGAAGGTATATACGGTAGGCCTATATTCGTATACTTTTTTTTATTTATTTGTCAGTGAAAATTCTTGTACCTTGAAAAAAGCATATAGGCCTATAGTCTGTATGATTGAAAACAAATGACGTATCAAAATATGTGGGAAGAATACCGTGTCTCTTAGTATTAAAATAATTAACAACCGTGGTTACTATTGTCTACAGCAGTTCAAAAATGCTGGTTTCGCATAACGAAGTATATAAGTCCATGTCCATGCATTCGAAATTTGTATGGTAATGCAAGAGTACACTGTCAACACATCATACTATACGAACCGCCTCTATCCACCGTCAATTAAACAAACAACCTGTCTAGTAGTAGTAGCGTAGTGTAAATTCCACGACCAAATCGGTGAGTACACATTCCATTAGTAGCGTAGATGTGTTTCATTCAGGTATAAGTAATGAATGAAATAGATTCATTCATGACATGTGCGAAGGAGACACACATCCCTATTTACCCTAATGAATGTGCATTTAGTTGCTAGTGCGCATGCACACACACTGACGATCCATGGCAGCTGGTGCACTGCGACTGTCTGTATCGCAACCACAATGACTGAGAAATGCTAACAATGCGGTCACATTATCTACAACTAAAATCAGATATCATTTTAAATTTCCAGGTTATAAATATTCTGAGCAAACATGAAATCGCGATAGGATGGAATCGAAAATGATAAGCCGGAACTAATATTCAACATGGAATGTACGGATCTAATCTATACGTGTATCTGTCTGAAGATACAAAATACCCCTTTATGCCTGTTAGTATGTATATATGTGTGTATGGATAGGTGTATTTATGTATGATATCATGTGTGTACACGGGGTATTTATTGGGATTAATGATAGGTTATGATATGCGACATCTTGGTATATATGTGACCCGATAACCCACTTGCTGCAAGCATTACTTTCTCTGCCATTTTCGGGAGGGGGACTTTATCGCTCCATAGAAAAACCCGGGGGACTCACCCCCTGATCTCCACACACAGACACACACACACTGGCAGACAGAATATTATATATAGAAAAATCTAGTGTATATTCATAATTATAAAACATGTATGTACAGTACAATGGTACAACCTAACCAGTCTAAAAATTCTTCAAAACTCAGTTCAAAATATAACACCATTTTGCATCTAAGCATCATCCATATTTTTCTCGAATGGAAGTGGACAGCACGTCCCTATAAACCACGCTCTCCTGGACGACTTAACATATTACCCCCCCCCCTCCTCTCCTCCTCCAGTTAAAAAAGGTGGTTGCGCCGCCGGCTCGCTGCAATGTGTTACTTTCATCCGTTATATGTCAGTCTTGTCAAGTATTTTGCATTATGAATATTCTTGTAGCTCCCGATCACTGATTCGTTGTTAATTTATTGCATCAGGGAGTTGTTATGGAAACAACTCCCTGATTGCATATATTCGGGTTATACACTGATGCACAGAACGTATGATATTCGCATGAGTTCTTACGTCAACAGACCTTTTTTCTTCAAAACTGAAAATGAAATATATTGATCTCTATATACTTCTGTATACTCCATGATAATTGCTATATATGAAACCAACCAAGACGGTTCGATTAGATCAGCACAGAAACAAATTGTTTCATTCCCTGTCTGGACTCGACAACAGTGTATATATTTAAGGATCTGAGATTATATTACCAATCAGCTGCTCAAAAAATAATCAAGTTGGTTAACTTCGTGCGAAGACTAACCTTTAAATTTTAATGAAAAATTGCATACCGTAGTATGAGAATCGATTTTGTTTTTACTTCAGTCGTATAATAAACCTCTCTTCCCTGAAATTCTGAGTTGCAGAGTTCAGGCGGCCAACAAAACAAAACAAACAAGATTGCCTCTGGCCTCGTATGGAATAGTCTGTGCATACATAATTATTGAGGCCTATATTCACATTGTGTGTGTCTGTGTGTTTTTGTTGTGTTGCTTTGCTTTGTTTCTTTATATGGTAGTTATTTCTTTTTGTTTTCCTTCTTCTTCTTCATTTTTGGATTTTTGGCAGTGATTTATGTGAAAGGGAACTATACTCTGCTCCAATCAGGGATCTTTGATACCTACTCCTCTTTTAATATACTTATATTAAAAGATATGGTACTTCAATTCTCTTTAAACCTGATTCCATCAGGGATCTTTGATACCTACTCCTCTCTCAACCTGCTTCAAACAGATGTGGCACTTCTCTTTAAACCCCATTCCATCAGGGATCTTATCAGGGATCTTTGATACCTATTCCTCTTTTAATATATTTCAAACAGATGTAGTACTTCTCTTTAAACCTGATTCCACCAGGGATCTTTAATGCCTACTCCTTAACTCTGCTTCAAACATAATACTCCTCTTCAACCGTGACCCTGAATCAGAGGTCTGAGATTATACAGTACCCACTCATTTAGCTTGTCGCTTCAGAGAGATATATATTTTGATGTGTATGTTTTGTTTGGATAACCCTGATTTTATCAGGGGTCTTCGATTCTACTGTTTTAATCCTGATCACAACACCATATTCAGGTTCGATCAGACCTCTTACTAAATTCACTATCCGAAAAAAAAGATTCTTAACCATGATTTAACCAAGGGATCGTTTGAAGCTAAATTCTTAAACTAAAATATTAACCTCGACTAGTGCATGTGTCCAAAAAATATATTCGTATTTTTCAACACGAAATCGGAAATGTTGAGCATTGAAATGATAATCAAAAGACTCACCAAAGTTAGCAGCCGACCAGGGATTGTAACTGATCCAAAACTCCACTGAAATAAGCACAGGTTCCAAGTATACAACACGTTGAGATCTGTCGAGACGAATCGGAAATTGGCATATATTTAAATCAGTGTCTTATCTCTGCAGTTAGCTTCTTTCTGAATGTTCTACGCGGAGAAAACGCACCATTTGGATCAAAAACGGTTTCCTTATTTGCTGAAAGGAGCCTCATTGAGCCACTGGTCGGTAGTGAACGGTATAAGACTTGCTCCTCTACGCTGACGTCACATAATACCCTCCTTCGGTCTATATCCTCTCCCCTCTGATCTCCATGCACTCTCCACCTAATAAACTCTCTCGTACATAGTCATAAAAAACACTTGAGTCTTTTTATCCTACACCGATGAAGCCAACTCGCGAATAAAGACAACTTTGACCTGGACAAACTTTTCTTTTCTTCGTTATAATCGATAACAGTGAACCAGATAAATTCCTTCCCGTTTTCTCTTCATTCAAACATTACACCAATAAGCGCTTGTTTCTTCCGTCAATATTTACGATTTGCATTATTTCCAACCACTTGACTAAACATACACCATCTTTTGAACGGATTTTCGGTTAAGGAAGTGGATCGGATTTGTATCTATGAATAACAGCACAGGAGCGATATAGCAAATCCGCAAGGGAACGATTGCCTATACGTAATCCATTCAAATCAATGATAGGCTTAAATGGTTAGGACTCAATTCAGTCTCATGGGGTTAAATGTTTAATTGAGCACTAGTAGCTAATTTCTAACGATGATTTTTATGACCAACGAAGTCAACTCTAGGGACAAGATTAAAGTAAATAAACCTCACCTGAATTGCGGTCAATATACGAGGTGCGGATAACCCGAAGATCCAAAGATGTTATGCAATACCTCTACCAATATCATGTACCTATACAACAAAGGATAGAGTACCCTCTCTCACCCCCCCCCCCCACCCCACCCCTTATAACTACCACAAATATGCACTGATTAAGATTAACTTCCAATACGCTTCCTCATCCCTTCCCCAACCCGAACGATTTCTCACCCCTCCCCAAACCCGCCTTGAAATATTACTTTCAAGCTTCTTAACTTTTCACATTGGAGAAACCAAGGAAAAAGTACAGAGAAAGTTCTAGCTTGTTTGTGTTATAACGTCTACACATCAAACTCCTCACCAGATACAGCAATCGTAAATGAATCGATTTTAAAAAGAGTTGGGTGACAGTTGTAATGCATATTCTTGCATACATCAGTAATATCAACTCCAAAGAGCGGACTATTTGGGAAACATTTTCCCTCGCTTCTTCAGTTATCTATCGATCTAGATCTTTCGATTTTGCAACAGTAAAACTAGTCCTGATTCACGTTCATCAAATATTTGCGACATTAATCGCCTCCTTCTTGTTGACCGAGAGAAAACGAACGGTTAGAGGAGAGCATCATCGATTCATCAAAACACTTGAGAAGTTTAAAAGAGGACTGACATAAAGCAGTTTGCTAATCCTATTTGCAAATCTGTCTAGATGAGATAAAGGGAGGGTTTTCTTAATCCTATTTATTCCCATCCGGATGAGATTTCTGTAACCAACTTAATACTTCTGTTTTTGTTTGTCTGAGCAAGAGTAGAGAGTGCACCACATGAAGAAAACATCCTCACAAGTTTGTTGATCACGTTAATATGTGTTCATGGGTGGGGGAGGGGGAGGTGGTTACGTAACATGTACATATACGACACATACGACAGGTCTTAGTCACATGAACAATCGAGGGTTAACCAGTGTTGTCGACTTTACAGAAATAAATAAATGAAAAATTGTAAAAGAATGTCACAAAGCGACACTTTGTCACACTGTGACGATATCCTGATAATGCGTTATCACTATACATTATATAAATAAAAGAATGAGAATTCACTTTTCAGAGTATTCTGTGAACCATTTCCGAAGAGTGAATGTATCATTTTCATATGCCCCTTGTAGGTCTAAATTGATATACACAGAGTGCAAACGCATACCATTCACTGATGATCGGTGGTACATTCAATTATCTGTACAGCGACCTCTCCGTTGACTGTCCAACAACTATACCCATGTATACCCTGGCATATGTGAGCCTAAGGCTTCATTCGCATGGTTATAATATTAGTAAAGAGTGCACCTTTAATCCTCCTCTTTGCGTGAGGTAATTCATATCATCATAGAACAAACTCGACATTTTCAGACTCTTATTAAATCTCGTAACAGTTTCTCTCTCAACTCTTATTTTCTTTCAATTTCCCAGGAGAGTTATTTCTGAATAAAGCCCCCTTTGGCTACTCACGTCGGGTCGCTGTCAATATATATAGCCCGGTGCTACCCCCCCCCCCCCCAAGGAAGATAGAAAAGAAATGGATGACGAAAACGGTGAAAATAACGGAACAGTGAATCCGTTGATGAATTGGCAGACATCAGTTGTCTTTACATTGAAGAAGAAGAATGATTGCGTGATGCCAACAGAGTATAGAACCAGAAACAGCTCGTATATCTACTGCCCTTTGCGTGTATATGCACTTAGTACGGTTGTACTGGGCCACGATAAGATACACGTGTACCGTATATCTTGTGCTATATATATTTGAAGGTTGTCAACGCAAAGTATCAAGTGCGCTAAACGGAAGGAATATATATATATATATATATATATATATATATATATATATATATATATATATATATATATATATATAAAGCAGAGAAATTTATGATGTCGCATATCGTAACCTATATCATTAAATCCAATATATACCCTATACGCACACATGAAACTATGAAGGGTTATTTTGTAACTTTAGACAGATATACACGTAGATTAGATCCGTATAATGACCATAAGTCAATCGCTATATCTGTATCGTTATGCATACCCCCTCCCCTTCCCATAGGTTAATCCCAATTCTAAGATGTTTGTATTCCTGCAACGATAATGCAATAGCTTATAACTAATGCAATTGGCGATGTCATAAAGGAGATTTGAGGACAAAAGTTGTAAAAGTTGTACTATATAGAGTTAATCCGAAGCTTGATTCTTGGTAAACCAATGTCGCTCTTTTCTGTCATTTTTTCTTCCATGGATTAGTGATAACCTTCATGCCTGCTTACATTGCAACTATACCAATGCAGTCAAGCAGGATCAGTGTAAAGCTGGGCTTCTTATTAAAAAATAAAAAAAGCATATTTGTGACTTTGGTCACTGGGTGGCCCTTAATTCACTACTCTTTCACACACACCAAAAAAGAAAGAAATACTTTTGAGGTGTACTGAAACTGAATCGACAGGTTGGACAAAGGCTATAATCTGTGGCAGTTATGAATCCAAACAACTATTTTGAGAGTTTTTTTCCAGGGAGTCACATGCATGCACTAGTCAACTCAACTAAATGAACTAGGCCATGCGTAAGTTAACTCGGCTTGCGCTACCAGTGACTATACATATTTCCTCAAATTCCGAGTACCTTCTTTCTCATAATGTAAAACACTCATTCGATGCAGAAAGGCACAGCAACGGCATTTGGATTATATGCAATGATACAAATCGCTAAACCACCGACAGACCGAACACATGTACTTATCAATAACATATATACCGGTGCATACTGTATATATATAGCACTGAATGATTCAGTGTTATAAAGGCTAGAAGGGAGAAGAAAAATAACTTACTAAACCATTAAAGAAAAACGGACACCGTAAGAAACTTATTAGTAATGTGAGATAGGTAGAAATTACACGGAAGTCATGTTGTCATATCGTTATAAACACTTAGGGTAATAATACACCATAGATACACCGCGCACGATACCGACAAGCATATATACAATTGTGCACTTTAACACGCAATTCAATGTCATATCGTACACAACACCTGCAAGTAAACCGTCAAAACACAGGGCACCTATATGTATACTTGTAATATATATTCCGGTGCCGTATTTAACATGTCCATGACATGATATCGTAGAAAACAAAAACAATACAAATAAACCGTAAAAACACCGGACACCTCGCCGGTAAATATACATATTATATACCGGTGCTGAATATAACACCGAACACCGTTTCGGTAAAATATGATATCAGTTATATACCGGTGGCGTACATAATCACGGAAGTCAATGTGATATCGTAAAAAATAAAAACACTGAGGCCTAACATTATACCGTTATATACAAGTGAGTGAAAGAAAATCAACATTTATTGGCTTACAGAGCTCCTTACAATATTCGTTATAATATTTATGTTCTTTTAATGTATATATAAAACATTTCGTACCTGGATTAGTAAACTGGGGTCAAATGTCACTTCAACTTGTTCGTGTCAGGCTTCATCCAGAAAATTACTCGAAAAGATTTGAGTCTCCATGCATGCATATCCATAGATATTTTTTCCTTATGTACAACTACCTATACACGTTCAACACAGTAGCATATACACTCCGCTCTAGGCTTACAAAGTTACAATAGATCAAACTAGAGATATGCCACTTTTGTTAAAAATCTGTCGTTTGTATCACCGACTGGACTATATATACCTTCATTGATTTAGTGTATACTATTTATACATATGGTTATAGATGTATAGAAGCACGGCATGTCGCTTTTGTGTAGCAGGTATATCTATATATACCCCCTAGGCATGTATATAGTAGGTTAAACTTAACAAATACCCGTGTATTACAATTCACTGTACAAGTTCGTGTCGCTAATATATTTGTTAATTTGTCAAAAGTTTACAATTGTATCAATGAATGCAAACCTTGTAGTATAATTGTGGCTTAAAGTTATGTGGGTCAAAGGGAACAAAAAAACAAAATCAAGTTTTTTTTTTCTATGCAATGCCAATAGCAAGCAGAGTTCAAGAATGACGTGTTCCCATTTAGCTTTTCACTTTTTTTTTCAAACTTTATGTCGGTTTGACTCGACTAGATTTGATGTGATCTGATGTCTTATTAGATGATTCAAAATAAATGAAAAGAACTCTTTTTCTTCATAGATTATACTGGATTGTTTTTTTCAACTGCAGCCATTACGTCTATCAGCAAACAAAATGCAGTAATTACCTCTTAATTGTGTACAATTTAAATTTTAAATTAACGCTTTTTTAAAAAGACCACAAAGAGGCCAAGGCACCGGCCATATAACATGTATTTTTGCTTGGGTTCAGCTAGCTTTATTTTTCATGAACGATTGCTACTAGGCGCCAACCCCCCCCCCCCCCTCCCCTCAAACAATTTCGGGCATTTCCAGTACAAAATCGTATCTCGAGTAGGTTTACAAGTACAAAAATGAAATAACATTAAATTATGTTGTCACACACATAGTTCAGTGGGTTTATAAACTATTGTGATTTACGTGGTAGATATTTGGACATACTCAAACCAAAGGGGCCATCTATGTACTGAATTACGGTATACGGTACGTGTTAACATCCCGGTATGCGATATATAGTTCATTCATGATGATACCATTTGCAACAAAGAAACAGTTTTTTTTTTTCTGGTTGCACTAAGGGGCATCTACAATTATACTGAATTAGATGTTACCAGTCGAACTTACGATATTAGTTGCATAACGGCTAGAAGACATACATTACCATGTGACCAGTTTTAATGATATTGCATAACGTTTAGAAGACATCCAATACCATATGACCATTTATAAAGATATTAATGCCAGAAAGGTTAGAAGACATCCAATACCATGTGACCAGTTGTAACGATATTAGTTCCATAACGGCTAGAAGACATCCAATACCGTGTGACCAGTTGTAATGATATGTTTCCTAGTAGGACAATGATCCAATTACTTGCATGGATGCAATGTTTTAATATTACACGGTTTTGACTGGAGGAAAGCCTGCGCAAATTTGGTTTACAACGCAGCACAATAAATGCAGCTTCCGTCATATGCGATGCCACTTCATACATATAACCTTCTGTGCGCCTTTACTTTTATGAGCACTTTGCATCTGTATTTTTTTTCATTTGAACGGAAGAATCTAGTCCTGGTTTAGTAGAATTTAGTTTCTACTTCAGCGGAAAATTTATATCCGAAAAATAAAAATATATGCCGATAAAAGCATTACTACTCATGCATACACGAATGATTGTCATTTGCGTTTTGAATCGACACATTTATTAAGAGCATCCATATATACGGGATAATTAAACATCCTTTTATCCTTGAAAAATACAAACTTGCCAAGGCTACTATATATAAAGATTTTGTTCTTGTTTGTATATATATATATATATATATATATATATATATATATATATATATATATATATATATATATATATATATATATATATATAGTGACAAACGTAACATGTCTAACATCGTTTGTAATTTCATATACGTTAACACAGTCGGACAGTTACAATATATAGCGTTATAATACTGCAGTGATATTCAATATACCGTAGTACATACTAGCGTATGGTATGTATGTATAGTATCATTATTATGTGGAGTTTTGAAAATAGTGTGGTTCGGCCTTCATAGTTTAAGGGGAACGCAACCCCAAGTGCCCCAACCATCATCGAAACGGGCCAACTACCTTTGGGAAGAAGGCAACTCCTTCCAACAGCTACGAAAATTCTTTGCTTTATATTCGTTTGGAAGATATCCTAAACTTTAAAGGTCGTGTCTGGGAAGTTGTCAATTTGTAAATCTATGCTGCCATATAGTTCCACTATGATCTGAAACCTTTAACTTTTAGATTTGGTAAAGAGCCTCAATATTGTTAGATTCCGCATTTTCAAAATCCATTACAGAAAAATAGGTTATTAATAATAAAAAAATATAAAAATCATAAAACAAGAATGTTGACTAAAGCACATGCATGTGGCTCGATGACGTCATATTTAGACTTGATCAAGTCTTCAGTCCTGTGTATGACTCGAAGATTACATATGTTGTATCTCCAAAATGGAAAATAAAATATTAGCTGTTAAGGGAAGTTGTCCATGGCAGTCATCTCTATCACATATAGATCAATAATGATGGTTGAGTTTATGCCTCCTTGGTTGTAGAGGTGGGGAGAGGATAGGGGTAGGGGGTAGGGGAGGGGGTAGAGGTCGGGATTGGAGTGTGGTGGGGTAGAGGTGGTGAGGGGAGGGTGTCCATGCCAATTATCTCTCTATCACATAGATCAATAATGATGGTTGAGTTTGTGTCTCCTTGGCTGTAGAGGTGGGGAGGGGAGTGTGGTGGGGAGGGGAGTCTGGTGGGGGTAGGAGTGGGGAGGGTAGGGTGGAGGGGGAAGTTGTCCATGACAATTTTCTCTCTATCACATAGATCAATAATGATGGTGAGTTTATGCCTCCTTGGTTGTAGAGGTGGGGAGAGGGTAGGGGTAGGGGGTAGGGGAGGGGGTAGAGGTCGGGATTGGAGTGTGGTGGGGTAGAGGTGGTGAGGGGAGGGTGTCCATGCCAATTATCTCTCTATCACATATAGATCAATAATGATGGTTGAGTTTGTGTCTCCTTGGCTGTAGAGGTGGGGAGAGGGAGAGTGGATGGGGAGGGGAGTTGTCCATGCCAGTTATCTCTCTCTATCACATAGATTAATAATGGTGGTTGAGTTTGTGTCTCCTTGGCTGTAGAGGTGGGGAATGGAGTGTGGTGGGGGTAGAGGTGGGGAGGGTGGAAGGGGGAATTTGTTCATGACAGTTAACTCTTTATCACATAGTTCAATAATGATGGTTGAGTTCGTGTCTCCTTGGCTGTAGAGGTGGGGAGGGGGTGGAGGGTGGAGTTGTCTATGACAGTTATCTCTCTATCACATAGATCAATAATGATAGTTGACTTTGTGTCTCCTTGGCTGTAGAGGTGGGGTGGGGAGTGTGGTGGGGGTAGAGGTGGGGAGGGTGGAAGTAGTCCATGACAATTATCTCTCTATCACATGTAGATCATTAATGATTGTTCAGTTTGTGTCTCCTTTCGTATTTCCATGATTAAGCGAAGTAGGATTTTGTTCTGGACAGTTCTCTGGGTAGACGGAGGAAGGTGATAAAAGTAAATGTTGTCATATCCAGTGCTGAACATTGACCTGCATAAACGCAATAATCTCAATGTCCTACTTCCGTTTCTCCCTTTAACATCCTATAGCGCCCTCAGTAGAGTTTAGCCTTATCCAGTACCTTGCATCATGAATATGAATTCATCACACTTTTACCCTTTTTTGTTAGAAAATATGAATGAGTTATTTATAGTTATGTCATTAAAAAAAACCTAAGTTCATAATGCATATATTATGTGGAGAGTATTGTACTTTTTACCTTTGCCTTTGTTGCCATACGTATATACATATACAACGTACGTACATACATGCATACAACATGCGTCAGACAGGCATGTGATCGAATAATATTGAACGGATCGATTATTTGGCGCGAAAGTCAAAGAAATGCACAATGAAAATGAAATCATTAAACAAAAGGACTTCAATGATGGGGTTCATGGTTGACAGTTTAGACAGCTGAAAAACTGACACACTTCCAATGCTTCCGATGCAAAAAAAGTACAAGCAGTATTTATTCTCCCTTTTTGTTTCCGAATTGAGAAACGGAACAGGTGCTATTGGTATGAAAAATATAGAGGTTGAAGGCCACCTCCCTATGCAAAGTACTATACAACACATTACGGATTACAGTAAACGCTAAACATTCCTACCATACCTTTATGATAACCAAAAAGGACTTCTTCTTTTTTTTAGGCAAAATACTTAGAAGAAGAAAAAAAAAGAAAGAGAAAAGAATGGAACCTAAAAAACGTGTTACTTTTTTATTTGTATGAAAAACGGGTTTTACCAGACAAGACACCCCATGCTGATCATATGTCTACGAGCATTTGTTACCTCTGACAAAGAATCAACATGGAGGCTAAACCAAGGGGTGAGGAGAGGGTGTTTGGATGGCACGAGTGACTTCGTCACAATGCGACCGTAACAAAAGCCCTAGCTTGTGTTCGACACCTAATCGTCACAAAGCCACTCGAGGCTCGCGTGACAGAGTTTATATTGGGTGTATTTTAAGATTATAAATCCAAATATTGGAAGATTTAAAATAATAACCACCTGTTATCCCCGGTCCATCTATTTATCTTCTGCTATTGTTCCGTCTATGGTGTCAACTGAAGTGAGGGAGAGGTGTGTCACGAGTTCGTCGCTATTCCTGTTAAATGTTCTTTTGTTCGAAAGGCGACAGATTGGTTTAGTCAATACGTCTCTCTTATAACTGTCATTGTAAACCGCTTATACAAAGGCACGGTATATGTATATCCGAAACGCGATAGAATTACTGACGGTTTGGCCGTGAAATGATGTGGTGTCGAATTATAACTACTGAGAAGGGGGCTCTTGCTGTCTGTTACTGATGATTCACTCTCCACATAGAAAGAATTCTACGATAGTTATAATTCATTCTAGGGCTATTTATACATTGTCCACTCCCCCCCCCCTACCCCCACGCTTCCTTATACCTATATAACGCAAAATAAAACGAAACTGCTTATCCACAAAAGCGCCTGTGTAAGAGAATGTGTAAAAGCAAGTGGGGCCTGACGTCTCGATCCTAGCAGGATCTTATTATTATTATTTAAGGCCCTCTCACACGACCCTGGTCATTGGTAACTTGTCACATCCTTCACACCAAAGTGTACACAATTGAAGCAATCTCTCTTGGGGCACCACAGTGCACCACAACCACGTGTTCCCCGGGGCACATCCCATAGGGTGCAGCCACAAACCGGCGCACGCAACTATATTTACAAGTTACCCCGCAAGTCCCCATTTATAAACCTGGGAGAAGAGAGGCAATGGAGATAAAGTACCTTGCCCAAGGACACACGCAATGATCTGGCCAGGACTCGAACCTGTAATCCTTAGATCACAAGTCCACTGCCTTAACCACTTGACCACAACGCCCCCTGATTCTTCAGAGGCATTCAACCAATATAACTGCCCACACACATGATCCTCACTGATCCTCAAACTAGATTCGGCAGTGTGTATATATATAGTTGGCAACGTCAACAATGTATACGCATAGCCTAATTTAAATAAAATATCAAGTTACAAAATCTCCACTATGCGAAAAAAAAAGAGAAAACCAATTTTTGACAAATCATTGCCTACAGCGATAAAGCGCGCAGAATATTGCTCAACATACCAACCTGAGGTTAATTGATAAATCACGCATTGACATATACATCCATACACTAAGGCTTATTTTTGGAATGGTTTATCTATTCCATGATATCAAACTGTCAATTAGACTTAAGCAAGGCATTCTCGTTTTGCCCCAAAATCCTCTCCCTTAGCTTCTCTTAGAAAAAAATGAAACAAAAATAGAAAGAAAAGAAAATATATAGAATCTTCTCAGTTTCCACACGAATTGAATAATTTCAACCTGTTTTGTTTACCCGTGGGATCCCTATATTGTACTATAACAAAGTATTTGGTAGGAAGCGAAAATTGAATAATAACATTATACCCGTTTGGCTGACATTTTACCAATGAATTGTGATGAAGCCAATCAATACTTCTCGAGTTTCGTAAGCATCCATTTTCTTCCCTACAGCTATCTAGCTATATTTTGGACAATATGATACAAGCAAGTAAATTTGCATGACGTATGACAAGGGAAAAACCTATCTAGAATAAATTCCGATCGGACCAAAATTTTAATCAACCGAAAATGACAACAATGACAACCCGTCTTGCCGGCTTGCAGTTAATCTAAATAACTGCCTGTTTTCATAATGGCGTTCCAAAGAAAGGCCGTGCACCAATCAGATTGCAGCAGACGACACCGTGTTGTAGTAAGAGAACGACGTAAATAAATATACGCGAATAACATTAACCTTGTACAAAAACTACGAAACCGTGTATTTGCTGAAAGACGTTCCCGTATGCATTGGTGTATCCCCCCCCCCCACCTTGGTAACTCCCCTCCCTTCCTTATCATAACCTACTCAGATGTATCCAAGCACCAAGCCATGCAGTGTAATATTCAAATCACTTTTCGTAACTATAACACCCTAACACTGTCATTTGAATAGCCTATATATGTTAACTTCACGCGTGTGATATATGTGTCGTGACCCAGTTACAGCATATAATCATCAGGAAGAGTTTATGATATAGTAAGTTGCACTGGCAGGTCATTCCAGGGAGGTGCATGACCTCACTCCCATCCACCAAATCTGAAATTTCTCAAGTAGGCTACTAAAATCAGCTGCGAGTATAATTCTAACTCAGAATAAGGCGAATTAGTTATAACAATTCGCAAGCTTCGCGTGCGTGCCTTACCACGTTCAGCCACTTGCTTATGGCATTTATCATGCCCGCCGGTTAACCACGTTGACTCGATTGGCATTTTTAGTCAAAGCGAGGAAAAAAACGAGTTGCAATTTTTTCTCTGGTCCAGGGTGGATCAGTAACCTTTCAGTCGAGCCCCCCCCCCCCCCCTCCCCGCCCTACCAGGACCTCGAAACACTCAAATCCTGCCGCATTGCCGTGCATTTACTGGGAACTGTTCCTTATTTGTATATAGCATACAGACCGACATATATACACAGTGTGCTATCAGGCTGAGTGTAAGAAAGGGTAAAGCTTCAACAAATCTACTTTTAGCGTACGCCGTGAAATCACATGAGAAGAAACTCAAAACACTAAGCGGAGAGTGGTTCAGTGCACTTTCAATGGCACTTTATTATAGGAAATGCTCAATCATGCAAGCTGACATAATGTAGACCTTGTGTGTTGTGCCGAGTGTGCATTAGTCGAGAGGTGCCGGATAACATCATTTGATCAGTCGTATAACCATCCCTCAATCAGTTTTAGGTGTTAAATATGGCATGCACATTAATCATCGATATAGTTATATAGCACACAAGTGGTCTGAACAAGTTGAAAGTCTCAGATCGAGGACTGCTTATCAGCAAACCAAATCACATTCATGCGCATGCGTGCTTCATGAACAGAATTCACGCCTGAAATACCTTTTTTTTCATGCATCAATTCGGTATGTGTATAATGTAATAAAATGGCGCCTCAGCGTGCGCGTCATAACAGCATGAATGATGATGAGTAAGTTACTTTAAACTGTAGACATACAGACAAAGATCGAAAAAAAAACTCATGTAGAATGTTCCATCAGGGAGTCACATGCAGCTGTATGCAGCTGTCGTCTGTATAGAGGCCTATAATTTGATACTTGTCTGTCTATAACCTGTTTCATATCGAGAACATTTGGGTTATAAACTATTTTCAAGCATTTAACTTGATACTTCTGTCCGGTCCAGGGGCCCCATTAGTTACTCTCTACTGACGCCGATGGCCGGTTTGCCCTCGATCATGAATTTACTTATAGTGACGTCATGCTTGCTTCATTTTTGCCGTCTCTTTTTTCCCCCGTTTTGTACGGTCACCAAACACGGAATAAAACTAGCAAGTGCCCAGGTAGAACGATTACGATATAGCTCAATATACATGTGTTGCACCCTACAGCCGATAGTTAATCCGTTACTATAGAAGTAGTGACGTCACTCATTAACCATGGTAACGCAGCTCGTGCTCCTCGAGCCTTGATACTGGCCACTTATACCCTTGTGGTGATCAAGACATGCATGCATACTCTTGCGTCCGTATACATGTTGATTTACTTGTAAATGCGCGCGTTTCTCATCTTACGACAAAACTGAAGTAACTTCAAACGGGTTTGGAATTCAAGTAGACACTTTTGCATGGCATACTTTTCCCGATAACGTACACATATCAAGGTTAAAACAAATTCATATTACTCAATGTAACTTTACACTTGATCAAACCACACATAGGCCTATAACCTCCATGCATTGTCCTGATAATTAGTAAGTTAGATCTGATGGCAAATAAGTCATTATAGTCAGTTATAGTCAGAAAATAAACACAGTTGAAGACAGATTCGATTCTTACATAGCCTGCTACGTCATTATTTGGAAAGAAAATATTTAAAAAATCAAATTAATGAAAGTACAAATTTATCAGCTTTTCGTAACAAACAGAAGCGGAATAAAAAAAAAATAACCAGAATTCAAAAATGCATTGTGGTTTCGATGTTGTAACATGAGCAGTGTTCTTCGTGAATCTGGCGTAATGTATAGTGAGGGTGTACAACATACTTGATCTTATTAATACAGTGAAATGCAGTGTGATGTGACAAGCAATAAATTCACAATGACACAGGCCGTACTGAAATGACCATTGACCTCAACAACAGGCTTCTTGTACTAAATGTGATAGTTACATCAACATACCAAACATGCTATATCATATTTACAAGGCTTCCAGGAGTTGACTCGTTGTGCCCAAATGACCTTTGACCTCCACCAAAATCAATAGGCTTCTTTACTCAATGTTATACACCTTCATAACAGGTATGAGATCTGCCCAAGCCTCCAATATTGAGCTATCAAGTTAACAAGATTTTCACAATTTGACCTCTGATGACCCCAAATGACCTTTGAACTCCACAAAAAAGCAATAGACTTCTTGTAATCAATGTGGTACTTCTACACACTGAGAAAGCTAGGCGTCACAAACGCACACACACATACATACACACACATACGCCATCATGAATGCAAAGGTTACATTTATGATCGAAACCAAGAAGAGAGGCACCCCAAAAAGCTGCTTGAAAGCTGTGACGCGGTGAAACTAACGAAACGTATTGCATTATGTGTATCGCCGGCATGATCGACAGAACATATTGTTATTGCTGATGTTTTTTCCCTTCATTTCTGTAAACAAAAGGTTCAAAACTCCAAACCAAAGCCCACGCACAGTGGCTCTATATTCAATGCTCATCACTTTGATTGTACACATGGACTAACCTTATAAGTTGCCTACATACAAGAATCGTTGAATTGAATTGTCATGCACTGTAGTAAGAAGTGGTAAAGTCCGGCTAATTTCACATTTGAGCGGTTATAAAGGAGAAGTTTACGCTTTACCTCCCGAGAGGAACAATCTACTATATCGCCATTCTTGAATGAATCACTGAGCCAGTGGGAAGAGAGAATTGTCGGTTATGGTCGCTGGCTACGTTTATCCTCCAACGGATGGCATCAGATATTTCTCCTTCGAGCAATTCGGACACGATACGCTCCAATCTATTCAATCAGTCTTGGATTCTAAAAGTTGACGATATGTTTGTTTATTAAGGGTATATGTACATAAAACAGTGTGTTTAAGGCTATATAACTTTTATTGTTGAGCTAGGCCGTGATGAAGTGATCGACATACCGACCCATACGGTAGATGTTGAACCTTACCAATTTGTATCCATTCATATAAATGGCGTGATATCCTCATGCAACCTGTTTAACCAATCAACGCCTTGCTTCTCGACACGTTTCCGAAATACGTTTTCGGTTTGTTTAATCTCTAAATACGACAAACACAGATCCCAGACGACATGTACACAACGATAACAATAAAGCAGGTGTACATAGTGAGATAACAGCTATATTTGTTACTGATCTGCAGTGTTAGGCTGACATATGAGTTATGCGAAATTTCATGAGAACACGTGCATCCGGAGCGAAAGCTTATCTAGTGAAGTTAGCCACACGTACGTCACCAAAACATACACGTGGCTAACATATGTAGGCTAGTTAATACATTTTGCCAACCTTTAAATACATTTTCTGATTTTTGTCAGCATATTACGTTGTATATCCATAGAGACCAACCTAACAAAAATTACTATTATTACTTTCAACTTATTCATTCATAGGCCTATATCATATTGTTTACAGTGCCAATGCATCCTACAAGATCGTTCCATGTGATTACGACAACTCCATTTCTCCGAAAAGACGAGGAATTGAGGTACTTGTACATCTCTCCAGGTGCATGCTACTCTATACTCGCTCAAAAAAATTTACCTTTATTTGGCCTAACATATATATTTAAAGAAAACGCTCGATCGAAATTTGGTCAAATTTCGACGAGTTGCTTCATCTACATTATTAACAACGTGCTTAAACCTGACCGATTTTTTTTTCTCAAGAACTTCGGGCACAATTTTTCTTCTTTTATTTTCTTGTAAGAGATCCATTATAAACGAAACATAATATGATGTTCTTAAGTTGGTATCATACTTCTTTTGACCGAATCGTATTAAATCTATCTCTTATACAGATCGCCTCAGGTGATGCATGGTGCATTGACCCTCACGATAAACTTTAATATCAAACAATTTTTTTTCTTATACATGCCTGCTGGTCAGTTTCTTTAAGACCAATGGATTGAATATCTGGAACAAATTAAAAGAACATGAGATTTCTGGTCTTTTATAATAAATACGTGTATTAAAGATGATCTGTCTTCTTATTGTATCGAAGGCTCATTTAGGTCAAACTCAATACTGGAAGCACAATATAACAGTTATAAACTGAAGCATGCATATAGCTGTAAACAACTTAGAAAAAAGCTGGTATCGTGTCAGTTCAAACCGGCATGCATGTAAAGCACTTGGTTGACCCCATAGCCTCGTAGGGAAGATATACATCATATAGATATAGATATTATATTATATTGATGTTTGATTCGCCATTACTGGAAACCATGATAATACGTCACTGAAGAGAGCAGAATGTTTAAAGTACGAATGAGGATAACACTAGAACATTCACTTCATAGAAGAATGTTACAATAAGAACAGTACTGTTTAACGATGGTCTAAGAAATAAAACAAGAAAACCTCGAACATTGAATAAATGTTCATGAGAAATGTATATGTGTTGTAAGAGTGTAAAATTTCCCAATGGATGCGGTATTCGGGGATGCTGCTGTATGGTGTAAACGGCGGGGCATATTTTACATTAGTTTAACATCCCACTACGCCCCCACTACGACACTCACCTCCCGTCCCACATCCTACCGTATAATACATATAGGACCAGAGAAAATAAAGTGGTACTGACCTTGAACATGACTATTGTTATTAGATATTAGAGATATGAAAAGACAAATAATGTCGTTCCTAAAATCACACAGTTAAGTGTGACTATATGTTGTATAATGTTATGCCTGTTCAGCAAGGAGTAGAAGAAAGATATAAGTCAGCAGTAAAATAAGCAATAAACAAGTCTCAGTCTGAATTTAGTTCCACTACAAACGGGGGACATTCTACACTAGATTACATAGCCCCCCCCCCGCCCCACGAGAATAAAATGTTCAGAGGATATGCCACACTGTTACACCGGGCAATTTCATTACACGGATAGCCTGTTTCACCGTTTGATTTCAAGAAACCAATCGTTTGACGTATCAGAAGTGACATGAAAGTAGTCCGACTATACCGTCTCCTGCATGGTTTTCATATAGAACGTATATAACGATGAATGTATATATATATATATATCTACACGTATAGCACCGGTTTAATATATTACAAACGGCGCACTGTATTACCCTTGAGCGATACCTCCAAGTTGTCACGCAAACTTTGGGATTTTTGTTGTAATTAAATCCGTCGAGTCTTTCAGAATGGGTGTTTACGTGTATTAGCACAAACTTCCATTATCACAAATTTCTTTTTTATTAGTTTAGCATTTCACAACACTTTGCAAAGACATTTGAATACTGTATATAACGCACAGTGCTGAAACCCAACATGTATTCTTTTGTTATAGAATATATAAAACTCGTCGACAATTCGTCTCGCGTGTGGCAATTCTGAATGGATCATAATTGTCTATGATATATATAGTCTACATTGAAATGACAGCTCTGTGTAGCAAACAATATTTATTTATAGACAGAAATTAAAGCAGAACTACGGAATATTATAACGTAATTGTTATTTCATATTCCACTGTAGTAAAACCGTTGCTTGATCGATTTTCCCTCTTAGAAAACTGACAGTTACTGCTTAATATATAACATTAACAGACATATTTTTACAAAATTTCTGTACAATTTGCCAAAGGCCTTATCATCCCTTATGCTTTAATTTGATTTCTATTGATTGGAAATACTTGATAACGACAGTGGACTGACATAACCTGACGTTTATCGGCAAACCTTTACAATAGGAAGCTACATGCTTTATATATTATAGTTTTGGAAATTTAGCCTGCAAGTAATAACTGTCTATATAACCCGCTCATTTTTTCTTTCTTTTACAATCCTCATATTTCACGATTGAGGTGGGAATGACTGGGATTTGTATACGAAACTAACGTTGACCGTGTATGTTGGGTTACATGGCAAATAAACTTATTCTCCTTCATCATATAAATATATAAATCGCGGGAAATCCCCGAGCTAAGCTCTGATGACACGGCGTATCCTGGGGCAGTATAAAGTATTTCCGGTTTTACACTGACCTCTAATGTAACAACAGGGAGTCGAAATCAACTTGAGGATCATTGCCGCGTAACGTATTATACATAATCGGTTAACTACATAATTTCATATCCTTATTAAATCGCATGGCAGATAACACTGATGATTAAAAAATGTGCCATCTCTGGTCTGATTCTTTGTGGCAATGTTACAGCAATGAGGCAGTATTGGTGTGCCCGGCTGGTTCAAACTGAGGTTTAATGTTATAACTTATTACTAGTCAAATTCAATTCGGTGATCATTTCAGTATATTGAATTATTTGACGTATAGCCTGTTAACTGTATCCATCTATGGGGATGAACTGCATGTTGGTATATGATATTGATTTTCGATATATACCCATCATATGCAACACATATACTTGGAAAAGTCTCTTTATGCGAATGTCCCTTAAAAAAGTCCGACCCGATATTTAAGTAATATTATTCCTCCCTACTATAGCGCTGTTCCCACTCCGGAGTGTAAATTATAGAGGGAGTAAGCGATACGTTAAAGAACAGCGCCAATTTCTCAGCATATATAGGAAGGGTCGTAGAGAGGAATCGTAAATCGCACATTAGCGACCCGACATATATAGTCGATGCAACATCGTGAGGGTAGTACATGACTTTGTGTCTGGTCAATGGCCTTTGTACGAGAATTATGTAGTCGAAGGAAACTTGGTGATGATTCAACCATAATTAGGGGAATATTGTGTTTCCAGCCACTTTTCGCATGCAGGCAGAGAAAGTGCGAAGTGTATAAACACTGACAAATTCCAATGTTGCTACAACAATTTGTATAAACAGGTCTATATAGTCTCCACATACATTTACCGTATTATACATATAGGCTACGAGGCATATTCAATTACACAATAGAATACAAATTTGTTCTAAAGAAGAAGAAAAAAAGGCCCAACGACTACGCAAAAAAGGGAGAAGTTGGCTTGAAAATGTCACAAAGAATAGAACAATTACTTTTAACCAGGAATGGCATGATTATGGGGAGCAGACAATTGGAAGCGCGTACCTTTACATTCCAACTATCTCTATATAAAGTAAACTGAATGAATGGGCATACAGGGGTGGATAAATATTACTCTTTACCTGGTGAGAATCTTAAATAGAATGAATACCACAACAATACCGCGCCCTTGAACTTAAAAACTAGAATTAATTTTTAGCTGAATACCTGTGGTCGTGTCTACAATGCATCTAGGCGATACAACAGCTTTTATCAATTACAGTTTAAAGTTATGATCAGACCACAGTGGTACGTGAGGTGTAATGTCCATGTCTCGGGCTGCCACGAAAATAGCAAAGTTGATAAATAATTAACAAGAAGTTACTATAATAAGACTATAATCATCAGTTTTCTGTAAACAATTTTAAATCAAATCTGCGGAAGTGTCTATCAGCTTCATAATTTGATGCCGGGGGGGGGGGGGGTCAATTAATGAGATGCATGACGTCATGTACATGGCAACATTTAACGATTTTGGCCAACTGCCGTTCGATCTACCACCTTAGCATATTACAAAGTACAGGGTATAGCATAGAATTGACAACCCACTCGTGAAATATGCTGCTGAAAAGTTCGATCTCAGTGCGCGGTAAGGCACCTCCTTACCAATCCACCCAATTGGAAAATTACGATTCTTATTGGAATATTTTGATTCTACACCCCCCCCCCACCACCACCCACGTACCCTACCCCAAATCAAAAGACCCTAGCAACGTCACTGAACACAAGGGAGAATTTTCATATCATCTTGTGTATATGTTATCTCCATTATCGGTCATGTGAAAGTCGCCTAGCTGTAAGATTTCGCGTGTCGTGATAGGTTAGCGTGGGCATGTATGAAATGTTGCGATTGCATTAGTTTGTCCAATACTTGCAGGCAGGGTTAGATCGCACGCACTTTGCTCCACATTTCGGCCTTCGTGTAGGTCTCAAATTGTTTCTAGTTAGCTCCCTGTGTGGGTTGTCCTGGTTTTCCCCCCTTTGTTTCCCCATTTGTTTGTCCATTGTCTCTCGCAGAAACTGTTAATCTAATAACTACAGTTTTACCACGACCTTTGACATTCCCTGTCGTGGACCTTTAAGCGCGTTGGTTATCCCCGGGGATCCTACGTCCTACAAAAAACCCCTTTTTGTACATAACATACCCGGTCAGATACAACAAACCTGGGAATATGTTTGGCACAGTTCCAGATGGTGCAATATGGCAGACCAACAGCCTTGCATATTTTGTTTAAAATTAATGCTTGATATGCATGTGAATTCATGCCTATAGTATAAGGTGACCAGACGTCCCCGATTTTCGGGGACAGTCCCCGATTACAGTGTGCTGTCCCCTATGAACAAGTGTCCCCGAAAATGTCCCCGATTCGTCAAAATGTTCAGGAATTTCGAAAATATCCCACATTATTAGTAAAATAATTTTAAAAACAAAATTTAGTCAAGTGTGCAGTCGCAGAACGGAACTTATAACCAGTATTTCAGGTGGGCCAGTGTAAAGTGGAAACACTGTTAAAAACATGCTAGATCGATCTAGCCTAGCACTCTTTCGACCGTATAAATGGCAACTACGGCGACACAACGACACTTATAGTGTGAGCATGAGCAAATCACAAGCTTTCAAAGAACCACGTAAAGTAAGTGGATTTCATTTAAGAAAAAGCTACATTTTTGAAAATAAAATTGATTTAAAAAGTGCTTCAAAGTATCACCATTTTACATCTAAGCACCTTAGGCACTTAAAAATTTTCCAAAGGGGGAGGGGGACAGCCCCTTCCCTTAAACCCCTCCCCCATATCAGTCACGCAATAAATGTCCCCGATTTCAGTCACCTTACTATAGTATACCGAATTGATACATCGAATTTCACATGGTACATGATCCGTTCGGCATACGCCCCAATACCGAGCACTAGCTTATATATCTACCTGGCAAACCTAGTACTGGACTGTTGGTGCTATACTATATGTCTATGATAGAGAAAGCATGTCTCAGATATAATATACGCGACCACCTGCCATCGATCGCAGATTATTAAAGTTGACAACTATACTGTTTGGAATAAATAGGAGCCAATAAAGAATGAATAACTTCATCATGTAAATGGAGAATCCGTGGAACGTCATACGATATACTGTATATATATGTTGAACATGTTGAATATGTTATGTGTCACATACGCTTCCCGGACAACTCCTCCCTGGACGAATTCCCACCGGACGATAACCCCCGGACGATTCCCCCGTCGGACAATATCTCCCCGGACAAATCCCTACCCCAGACAATTCCCACCCGGACAATTGCCAACCCTGATAATTGCCCACCGGAGAATTCCCACTCATGACAATTCCCAACCATGACAATTTCCCCCCGGACAATCCCCCCCCCCCCGGACAATTTCCCCCGGACAATTCCCCTCCTCGGAAATTTGATTGACAGCCGATGTAGGCGGGGTTTAAACTATAAGTCCAGTTAAGTATAGGGTTAACCTAGAACTAACTGCAACAGGAGATTTCATTTTTTCATATTGTTGTTGCGTCCCCACTGAAGCATGTAAAGAAATTGTTCGGAGCCCACCTACCATGAATATTAATGAGATTGGCACCACAAACAATATAGGGACCATCTACTCACTATGGGTATCCACCACCCAAGTATGGGAATGATCAAACCTTGCGTCATTGACTTAGAGTGATATCACTAATGCACGAGAATCTCGCACAAAGTTACTCGTTCGTTTCTTTAACTTCGCGACTATTTTTTTTTTTGTCAGGTGAGTTGGGCCTGTTGGTTATGCTAATATAAAATAGTATAGTACGCACGCACAGTTTTTATTGGTAACTAGCGTGATAAAATCGTCCCAATTGGGTGCTCCCGAGTGACAATTATCTGTAGGCCAATTGTCCCGGGGAAATTATCCGGGGGTGGGGGTTCCAGGGGGATATTGTCCGGGAGGGTAATTGTCCAGGGGGTAATTGTCCGGTGGGGAGTCGACCGGGGTGGGAATTGTCCAGGGGCAGTTTTCTGGGGTGGGAACTGTCCGGGGTGGGAATTATCTGAGTGGGAATTGTTCGGGGGGTACTCCTCCAGGGGGAGTTGTCTGAGGGTAATTGTCCGGGGGTAATTGTGCAGGGCGAGTTGTCCGGTCACCGTCACATACGTGTTAAATACGGTACATAATATAAGCATTCTTCTGGGGTTAAACATTTCTTTTAACATAATTTCGCAAAAATCATTCGTGTGGCAACAATACGCTTCGATAAATAATAAAGAAATGGCTGATGTATAAAAGTAAAAGAACAATATTTTCGATCTTTCCATCATATCTGGAGGAGATGTTGATAGCTTCAAATATTTGAGAAATAGAAGGTCTGTTTAATTGCTTACAAAACTACAAAATCCAGTTATAAACCGGAGTAGCTAGATGTTATAAAGCATGGATTGATGATCATAGCCTATAGGATGAACTATATAGGCCCACCGAGCATATATGCGCAGATCGGGGTATTGTGGGAGAACAATATTTGTTAATACATATATGTTAATTAGGTTTCCCTACTAATCATGTGCACAGTTCGATCAATAAGATTTATAAGAGATATCACATACTTTTCACACCATATCACGTAAGACTAGTTGGAAGGCCCGAGGCCTATGGCGTTTTCCTGTTAAATATTAGGATTAACTTAAAATAATCCAAGCTGCTTCAAACAGATTCGAATTTACGTATGACCTAAGTGGTACTATAGGGTTAAGGCTATATATGGACTGAATTAAATCATGATATGATAATGCTGATTTCGACTTTGAAACATCGGTCTATAAGTTATTGATTTCTAGCGGCAATAACATTACGTAGCATAAGCCTTATAGGCAATTAGGCCTAGTGTGTTAACTTTGGACATAAGGATAATGTATGGGCTAAGGTTATGCCCATGCAGGCCATAGTCTGCATATGTTTCTGTGTCGATATCAAAATTATGTTAATTAGTCAGTCGGCAGTTTCAGTCAATTAACGAGCCATCACACCATTAACACAGTTTTATCACCAGGTCTAGGCTATATAGGTATAGGCGTAGGAGCCCAATTTAATTGGGGGGGGGGGGCTGTATAACGACTTGCCCGAAAAATATAACCAAAATTTGCATATCATATGGTTATTACATCGCATCGGTTATTACATGCATCGGTTATTACATCGCATGCAATTACACTCAATCGTTTGCAGTGTTATTACCCTTCCATATTGGTTAGAAATTTTGGGCAAGTCGTTACAATAATAATGATAATAATAATATAAGTTTAACCATTGAAAAACACATTGCATATTTATTTTCCTTTCATAAGGTGTCCGAAAAATTCTCAGCATATTGCCCGAATTTTCACAAAAATAATATTTGGTTGGGGGCTGCAGCCCCCGCCTCCTTACGCCTATGTATATAGGCCTATCCTAGCCCTCATTGTACCGGTGGTAGTTGCCTAATATGACCGATTATAGTCAACTTGCAATGATCGTGTGTCATATTGTGGACCTGATCATCCTGGCCTAACGTTGTCCTATAGGTTTACATGCCGGTACCTATAACTAGCCAATGATAGTCTAGTTTGAGTCCATTAATCGCGAATTTTAGCTAATGTATATTTAGTCTACTTTGAAAAATGATCACACCTATTCTACGCTAGGCTATGTGACAATTCTTGATTCTATTCACTAAATTGAGCACAATTTGTGCCTACGAGTAATCTGAACTTATATTACCTGATCAAACCTGGCTAGTAGTAAATAGTAGTATCACGATGAATTGGTTTCCAAGTCCTCGGAATGAACTGTACTGAACCAAGACGGCAAGAGTTCAACTTTTCTATGGCAACACACTTCTCAGAACACAACCTGTTGTACTCTATTGACGAAGCAGCTGTATACTGCAACTGTGCGCATTCCTCTCTAATACAAGTAAAAACTCAGCAGTTAGTTATGTTAGCTAAACTAACACCGGCCGGCCCACGAAATATGTTTATGATAGATGTGTAAGATTTATTTGACCTAAACCTCAAATAAATCACTATCACTGGACAATGTGGAAAGTCGGACGTGATAGCCACGGTGTTTTTTGAATGTGATAGCCGAAACGTAAATATTCTACAAAGTAATCTTTTTTGCATGAATGGCTTGTTCGCAGCTATAGCTACAATTACAAACACACAGCAATCAACACGTGGGTATATTGTTTGTAAGTGTAGGCTCGACTCGTACTACAAGTTGTAATCCAATCACAGACGCGGAGGGCGGAGGGGGGCGGAGCAAACTTAAATTTTACGGTGGCCTTGAACAGGTACAAACAGAGCCGTATATACGGCTCTAGATACAAAGACCGCATGACCGATTACTGGAACACAAAAGACATCCACGTGTATTGCGATGGTTTATTGTGCGACAAATCACTCAACAACAATCAAAAAATGAAAGAAAAGAAAAATATGTAGGCATGACACTGACACATAGTGATGGATTATCATACCAGATAGCATGACAATGCACAAGTAACATTCCATCGTGTGGGTAGGCCTATTCACAAATTCTAAGCCGGGAGTTAATATATAATTAATTTTTATAGGCTGTGTTGGCGTAACGCTATTATAACCTCACGGTTATAGTATCTATGTAAGGGGATTGGAGTTGAGAGTGGATCAAGTTGCTTGGTTTTCGTGCCCAGTCTCTGATTTTAGAGATTTTCTCAAATACTGAGCAGTCACTAACGGGGAGGTAAAGGAATGAAGAATAACGTATTCTCACTTTCATTATATACTTAACAAAAAAAAATGAAGATTTCAGCCAAAGTGACCCGTTGATTTAATTTTCCACATATATGCTCGACAAGCATCAGTCCGGAGTTTCACAAGGTCAAGTCTCAGTCTGGAGACCCTATGGCCGTTATGATATTCCGTAACTCTGAACCATGGCATGGTCTATATACAATATAAAGATCGCCTTGTCGTATCTCTTTAGGTCCGGGGTTCCCTAACTGGGGTGCATGAACCCCCAGGGGTTGCGTGAGTCCATCCCACTCCAGGGGGTTCGTGAGACGTTTCTGAAAGTCAAAACTAGAGTACTTTTTGTTGAACTAAAATCTGATATATCATATAATTTAGTAATTTACAAAAGTCGTACCTATCGACAAACTCTTTTCGCGTTCCATAAGCATATGTTGCCTGATAGTAGTACCGTACCGTGCATGTGATAAATAACTGATTTATGAAACAGACACAGGCCGCGTGACTTTGGTGAAGTTGTTGTACGCATGACAGTACTTCGTGAAGATAAAGAGCTGAGAAAGTAACTGAAAGGTTGGCCAAAGTAATTATTTTTATTTTGGAAATTCCGGATGACTTTCATTTTGCCCGACACAAAAGCAAAGTTAGCATAAATTCATGCTTGAAAATATTGTTGAGTGACAACATGCAGTCAACTAGCCTGTTTGAACATATTATACCCGTTTAATATTACACTATGAACTTGATCTTTTACGAAGCACTGTTAGGCGTATTATAGAATAATAATGACTCAGATCGTGTCTTGAAAAGTTGGGGGTTCGTAAACAACTCTGACATCCACAGGGGGCTCGTGGGGGATCAAGTTAGGGAAACCCTGCGTTAGGTGGTAATTCTGTAGTGAAAGTTCGTGAATTCGCCGGCCTTCCTTTATCTCTTACTATATTGGCAGAGAATGTAAAATGAAAGGAACTGAGGTTGTGGCAATTATTACAGTTGAAGTCAATTGTAATGACAAAGTGCATTTGATCGTCATGTATTCGAACTTATTAACTTCAGAGTGATGTGTGGTGGTCAGTCATGCCATGTAGAGTATTTGATACTCCCTTATAGGTTTAGTGTATTGTTTAACCATGGAGCTACAACTACTCCGTAGTTTAACATGCAAAGTTTAAATATGACCATTGGATTTGTATTGGTAGATGTTATGTTTAACCGTCCTTTTTCGGGTAGTGTATAAATGGTGCTTTCAAGTGCCGTCATACATCTTTCGATGATAGTTGCAAATGATTGAGGAACCAAATGGCTGCTCTGTAGATGAATTTAATAAAGACACAAACCAAACTATATATCACCTTAAGCTTATAGGATAGATATCTCCGCTGTAAAGACCAATTGTAATGATTTCGCATTTGCAAAACCCATCTTCATTACGTACATAAAATAGACATTGTAATAAACATAGAAAAACAGAAAGCTGTTACTGCAAACTGCCGCCGGAGGCGCCATTGCAAGCCGGACGCTCGAAGCCATGGTGGCGCGGGGTCCTGGGGACTCGCCATGGTGCCCCTGGTGGCGGTCAAGGGGATGAATCCATTCATACTTTGCAGTTTTCATCATTTCCACACATTATAACAGTTTCAAATCAACATGATATTTGGAGGTCAGTTAAATTGGAGGGGGCAATAGGAGGGGAGCACCGGGACAGTATTTGCGTGCACCCTCTCCCCCCCCCCCCTCTCCCTAGTGACGGCACTTATTATTTGGATGATCGGTCCAGCTGCATACTCGCTCACTTATGGAGTTATGGAAGCCTAACGCATGCTCTTACTACACTGTATGTATGTGATTTAATAGTATGCCGTGTGATTACTTCCAACGGATAGAGATACATACGCCTACTTCTGTTTCTTATGCAAACAAAATATTTGACGTTTTTTTTTCAATATACAAAAGTAAACAAAGCATGGATACTCACAGGAAATGGCTTTAACCACCTGCAATGGCAAATTCTATTGGGCAGGTATATATGTTTATAATTTGTAACACATTCTTTTGTACTTTGTATGAGATTTACAATATAACTGTGGTTAATCCCAGCTGAGAATGGAAGCCGAGCTTCCTATTGGTTAACCACTGGTATTGACTTAACGTCAGACTTCTGTCTGTATTAATTAATACGAATTGGGCCTAGAAAAATGTAAGTAAACGTGTTGCATAGTTTCCATAAACTGCAACTAAAATAGTTACAATAGCCTTTATAAATTTGACAATCGCCAATGTTTAACTGCAATTACTATACCGCCTATATGATGACGCCTTTGATGATGTGTGACAGATATTGGGGATTTGAAGACATGGCGTTATGGTCTCACTTTTTTCTTTGTTTTTTTTTTGGGGGGGGGGGTGTTGCGGGCGGAATGGGTTCTACCACAGCTGTTTCCGGTGTTTTAACTAAGAAATTTTATCTATATGCAACATCTCTCAGACTAATTCTGATTTCTGCGTCAATAATATTTAGGCGAATTCTAATATTTCAAATTTTAGGCTTACATTATTACACGACGAACAAAAATACCGAAATCTTGTTTCTGACTCCTTGAACAACCCATAATAAAGTTGAAAATACTATATACAAACTAACTTTAAATTGGTCTGAAGTACGGCCAAATGGCGTTCGATTTTGCTGAAAATTACGAAAGAAGGAATTTCAACCAGGGATTTTAATTTTTCGTGTTCACGGTATTCGCTTCGCAAATAGAGGTATGAGTATAATGTAACCTACAGTATAGGCCACCTTTACTAATGAATTTAAAAAAAAAATTCTTTGAGTAATTTTTATCTTTGTAACAAATATATACCGAGGATCAAAAAAATCACGCGTTTACGTGTACTTTCAGCTCTGTTGAAACCACGAATCAGATATACATTAGCGGGTCATCCCTGTAGACACAGTATTTTTGATTAAATTTGATAAAAAATGATAAGAGGAAGTTTTTTTTAAATTTTAAATACGATATCAAAGCATACATCTTAATGTAGAGGATGTTGGCCAAACCACTACCAGGATAGAAGAAATATGATTGGTTGATACAATTCATGTCTTGAAATCATGAAAGGTTAATTATCAATAAAATCAGTTCTATACATCTAAATATAAGGTATAACGAATAGGCCTATACCATCTTTTTTTGCGAAGTGTACCATAAATCTAATTATTAGATGATCGTGTTTCTCATTTGAAAACTACCAATCTAACAAAATGCATTCTAGGCAATGAGATTTTGCTCTTTTATATTTCAAACCAAAATTTGATGGAGTTAATGGGCTACCGTACTGCAATTGCCTGTCAACATGCCAAACTTAATTTCAATTTCAACTTTTTAGGATAAACTCCAGCAGCAATCTCGTATACTTTTCTATTATCGGGTCTCTCAATGTCCGGTGGCGGAGGGGAGGGGGGGGGGCGGGCGAGCGTGGCCACCAACTTGATGACTGAAAACTGTTATTGCTATTGAACCACATTCGGGGGGGGTGAAGTGGGCAGGCGCGTAGCCAAGCCCCCTTCGCCCCCCCCCCCCCCTTGCTACTTACAAGGCCTGGGAAGTGCCATTCTCAGCGATCTGGGAGGTATTTTCGGCCAAAAGTTTCTTGTACGCTTCGCGCCAACTTATGGTGGCGCTACGCTTAGATAGTTTGCAGAGCCGTATATAGAGAGAGTTTGGCCAACCATGTAACCGATTTGGATTGGTCGAGAGGGAAAACGCCCACACAGGGTGGTAAAATAGGTCCACTTGAAAACTTTATAGCAGACGACACGCATACTCACAGTGTATAGACTATCGTTTTGTACACGAAAAAAGTACGAAATTATGAAAGAAATGGTGCTGGGGATGCTGCAATCGGTCAGAACATGGATATTGTTGTTTGATTATCCGACTGACCATAAAAGAAGAGGAATTTTTTGGAAGTAGAAAGAACAAGATGGAGATCTAATGAAAAAAAGTCTGTGTAGCCTAGGCCCATACTAGCCATAGGCCCTAGTGTAATACGAGTAATGTACAAGCAATGCGAGAATTTTACGTTCAGACTGGTTTCTGTAATTACATGCATGGCTATTCTCTCTCGTTTTACGATCCACAAATTCGATTTCATTATGCCAGCTCTCCTAATCATAGGCATGGCAGTTTCAGTCGCACATATAGTTATCCTAATTCCTAGTTATTGTATGCCTAGGCTATGCCTAGCCTAAAAAAGTATCACTTTTAGTTCTATGTAAAAGGGTGGGCTAGCCTCTAGGCATCACGTAAAGCCCTAATCCTTAGTTAAGCCCAAAGCATAAGTTAAGCCTGGGCTTAGTTAGACCTGGACCATTCTTGCTATTACTACAACTGTTATAGCACATTACATAATATGGCACAGTATAAGGCCCAATTAAACTAGGTCTAAGGAAAACAAAGTAGCCTAGGCCTAAACTAGTTAGGCTAGGTCTATACTCATTGGCAACTTGTGGGTTGTGTACACATACAAGCCTAATTATATAGACCCTTTTAGTATGTCATAAACAAGTGCCCAAATGGTTAAATGATCTTGGTTTGTGTTAATTGTCAGCATTGGCCTAGCCTTTTTAGGCTAACATGAATTCAACCTAATTTTTTCTTCTTCAAAAGTATAGCCTAGGCCTTGGTTTAATTTGGATGCAGTCAACTATCATTTATCAAAGTTGCATCAGTACCTCCTTATTCCCTTAACTGACACCCACATTGACGATTGAAGTTAAAAAAAACCTTTTTAAATTATCTTTAGACAGTAAATTTTAACTTCAGGACTTTTTTTACAAATCAAAGGTGACATGTGCTCTGAAGAAAAACTCCTAACATAAAAAGCCACAGTTAGCAGACTGTGATAATGACAAACCTGGTGAGTGACTTCTAGACTGAAATCCAGTTCCTGCAACCACAGCAATAAAGTCTTTGTTTTAATCAATGCACTTGTGTGTTTGAAACTTTCAAATGGACACTCAATGGCAGTTGGTTAAGATATAAGGTTTTACCTTCATCATGGAGAGTCGAAGGGAATCTGCCTCATCATCTGAATAATGGACTCAAGGATAGCAACAAATCATGATTGGATAATGATTTTGAGCAAGTAAATATCTGGCAATTTGAAAGTTTGTATTATTTTTTTACATATTATTTAAGCTGTTTAGCTCACACACAAGCAAATGATCAAGTGACAACAACCGATGCAGTATATTTAAAGGTATTGAAGACTTGCCCTAAACCGCATGCCGCGCTCTGAAAAAGTTTACTTTCCGTCGCTTGCAAGTGAAGTTTTTTTTGTGTCGCTACAAAATGCAGACAGTAATGAAACCCGATACCTTGTTATCTTTTATCTAGACCTGAGATGTCCACGCTGCTATGTGCACTGTGTTGTGGGTATTGACTGTGATGTTTGTATTGACTGTACACTAATGTCTATTTACAGATGGTAGCAAGCTGTATGTGTATTTTCTGGGATCAATGGTGGTGTCTAATACTTCTGTTACACCGCATTCGAATCTAGGTCAGATAACCGGCATGAGACGTTTCTTTGTGCAGGAGTCTCCACACCCTTTAAGGAGAAGTATTTATATCCCATTAATAGAGAAAGAATTATGTTTCAATTGGTAGCATGCAACTTAAAATTTTGCAAACATTAGATACAATCAAACAATAACAAGGTTCATTTACAAGGTAATCTACTGCCCTTTATTTCACATTAGTCTGTCACATCAGAAGGTCACAGCTTTCAATAATTATACAAACAAATTCCCTTGATGGGTGCTTTGTTAGATTCCTGCAATTTTCAAGTTTATCAATGTAATAAGTTCTGAATGTGGCAATGTGGAGAAGCTTTGGGATAATCTGTGGATAAGACTGCCAGACTATCAACAAGATTCCACATCCATGCAACTCCAACTGCTTCCTTCACCTCCTTGCAGATGTACCACATGTCCAAAAAAAAGTCAGCATTGGTTAATGTAATTAAAATCTGGCTTCCTCCTGAGCTGGCAAATACACATGAATTGTCAAGTACAGAGGTCAGTGTAAAACCACTGAAAGATCTTCTCAGCTTTCAAGAAAACAAAGACTTGAAGCCAAATTGATAGAGGCCACACTGGTACCATTCCACTCTCATAAGATGAAGGTATCACACACACTTCATTTGCTTCTGCGATGCAGTGCCTGGTAGACTGTGAGGGTCACCCAATGGATGTTTTAACAACTGCCTGGTTTATAGAGCTCTGCAACAGATAATTCATCCTGATGTCTAGTCGTCATCCTGTCATGGCCTTGAGCAAGTTGAACCCACTTCAACACAAAGCAGCTATTGAATTCTTGTCTAGGTACTGTCAAATCCACATCACCATCATTGCTGGTTCCAGCTACGCCAACCATAATAAAAGAGTACAATGAGGGTTTTTTAATTCACCCAACAGAGCTTGCATTCCAGTACCTTTGGGCAGCTGAAAAGATATTCAGAAATTGTTATATGAGTGTGTTTGTATGCATGCATATGTGTGATTTTCTTGCTTTACAGAACAGCTCCATTTTGATAAGCTATGTAACGTGGAAACCTGCCAATCATATACATGTTTGAAATAGGACAGGCTGAAACGATTCTTAAATGGAAAGCTTAACGACTTCTTGCATTTTTATACATCACTGTTCAGGTAAGGCCAGTAAGGGCAGTATGAAGAATAAGTAACAATTAATAATTATCATTATGGCCATTTGCTGTCTGCATAATAACAAACTGAATGATGTCATCAGCCCTGTGCTCAGTTGACAACACTGACAAGCAGGCACACTATGTCAGTGTGATCCATGAAACCTTATTAAGGACATGACCGTATAGTATATATGTTAATGGAAAATAAATAAGCTACAACATACACCAGTATTCAGTTGTTGCAGGTTTTTTTCTTCTCGACAGACCCATTCAATCTGTTACACCTACTATAGCCTAGTACTACATTCCTGAGAAATTAACACCACAATATCAGTCTTAGGTTTGCCCACAGACTCCCAACTATTGCTAACTCCTACACTCAAGTATATAGTTTAGTTTAGTAGAAAAAAAGACCAGGAGAGACACTCAAGTCCCCATTAAGGACCCTAAGGCTATATGAGAGGAATAAAACCGAGGACATCAAATGTCATACCCAATTACAATGCTTAATGTACTCATCCAAAGTATTCTTAAACCCATTCACACTACTTGCAATTCAACCTTCTCAGGCAAACCATTCCATCCATTCACAACCCTTGTATAAGTTGTATTAGACTTTAGAGAAAAAGTTATGCCGAATATTAATCCTACTATGTAACTTCTGGAGTTTAATACAATCTCTGGTACAACTACTTTTGGCAAACCTGAAAAGATCAGTGAAGCATAAATTGTCATTTTATGTGTAGGCCTACTTTATTTAATTGAAGGATCTATTAATGTAGGCCTGATGCTATAGTTGTGCGTCTATAATCTAGCCTAGCCAGAACTGTGATGTGTGCTTTTCGTTTGTATGCTAGTAGTATGAGGCGTAAAATAAAACAAGTGTAATCACAGGTTTTCAGCTAGTTTTCTATGCATTTCAGGTGTGAAGATAAACGTAAATGTGATTAACTAACGCATACTCTAATTCATTACCTGATATCCATTTTGTTCCTCGTATGCCTGTCAAAATCTGACATTCTGAGTCGCTTCGTTTGTTCGCAACGAGCACAGTGTGCAAAGCTGCTATATATTTTGTGTGGTGTTTTTCGTGTTTCGCGAAACTGGTAACGACAACTGGACCTATTTTGATGCCCATGGTTTGCGTGTGACGTCACAAATCGCCAGTTGGCCAAACTCTCTCTATATACGGCTCTGATAGTTTGCAGAGCCATAATATACGGCTTTACAGCTTCGCCATTACCTTGGCAAATACCTGGTTACGAGCCTGGTATAGTGGGTAGGAAAAAGCTGTACTTGTCTTCTTCCTGTTGGGGCCCCTGTGAAGTTATATATAGTGTACAATAAGGTTAACTAAGTTTCTACAAATTTCTCTGTTTGTGAATGTTTATTTATAATATTAATCCAGGATACCGATGGAGGAGGTGTTCTGTTCGACCTCCCAGACTCGGAACCCTTCATTGAAAACTCAGCACGAAAGGCTATTAAAAAGTTAGAGTAGGTACTTGAGCATACAACTGTACTGTAGAAAGTTAAGACTGTTCATTCGCCAGGAGGAGATGGGGCTGGTATAGAACAAAAACATGCTTCTTTTTATTTATTTATTATTATTGTTTATGTGAGAGCCACGCTGGGTTTTACACGATAGCTAGGTAGATCACATGAGTGCGTAGGGTACGGGGGAGGGGTATTAACCGTCATCGGAGATCGGGTACGAAGTGTTGAGAAAGTTGGGTATTTTTGAACCCAAGTGGGAAGAGTAGAGCCGAAGCAGCTCTTTAAAAAATCTGCTTTATTGGCTCCAATTATAGCACGCTAAAGCTGGGAAAGTTTTGTTATAACGTAATCGACCTGCCACGGTCGTAAATCGACCTCAGGCTCTCCAACTAGCCTGCATCTTTAGGCTCTTGATGTAAACACCGGGTGGAAATATGTTCATGTCTACAGTGTAGTTAATCATACCAGGGAGCTGCTACTCTAAGTTAGAGTAGCAGCTCCCTGATCATACAACGTTCACATCAAGACCCACATACAAGAAGAATATGTTGCAGGTGTTACAGACTAATTAGTAACAAGAGGTCATTTTTTTACGAAATCTCGAGAAACTTTTCCATGATAGCGTACTGAAGTTGGGATCTATACAGCAGACCTTAATGAAGATGCCGCTGTGAGTAGGTTTGGCTGTACAAAGTATTATAGTGTAGTCTATTTTACAACTGGACAAAGCCTTCGGTGTAATGCAAAACGTTTTACGTCGATACTACCTCCCTCGCGATTCACACGAAAGTTGATTTGCGATAGGTATTTAACTGTTTGAACTTTGATTTATTAAATCATTGCAGTATGGAAAACATCGAGACAGAAGAAAACACTAGAATTGATTCAGTATGTTAGCATTTCTCATATTATGGAATGCATGTTTTCTTCCGTTGATGTTCCCCCATCGGTTCACTAAGTTAATTTTAACTTAGTTCTAGCCTAACCAAAGCCTAGCCTAGTTAAGTTAGGCTAGGCCTAACTTAGTTATACTAGCCTGGTTACTATAGTACCGGTAGGCTGTAAGTTGGTTGTTTGTCATTTCATTTCGAAATTCCAGGTTTCAAATGTTTCATCAACAGTGTTAAAATGTTCTCATTCCTTCAATATCTCTTTGGGAATATTGAAGGCCATTTACTGTGGCATCATCAAGGGAGAGGGATGGGCATACAATTGACCACCCCCTCCCCAATGTTTGCCCCCCCCCCCCCATGAAACTTGCCATGTCTGTAACATAATCATACTCGTAAGAAACTCTTTAATACTTTCTCTGTGGTTCTACACAGACTCTGTAAAACTCGATTTTCAATATACACGATTAAGATAAACGTCAATCCTCTCTGAGTCTCTCTTCCATCGTATTTATATAGTCTTACCAGACATCTAACTTTTACATGGTGGCAGCGGTTCAAAGGTTACACCACCAGGAACACGCCGAACGTAAACACTGTCCTGGCTTCATCGACATACGCCAGAAATCAACGATTTTAGAGACGGTATCTCCGTAAGTACCACCGGAACGACAGGCCTAGCGCTATCACTCAGTACACATAGGCCACAACGACACTACTGTGTATACAATACAACGGACTACGGCGATTCTCTAACGGGTGTCCTAACGATTGCCTCTCATACAAAGTTTGTTTTCGCGCTCATCATTAGTGTGGCGCTATTCCAGAACTCTTTAAGCATCCCATCACAGAGAATTGCCAACACAGATCAACCATGGCAGATAGTGTACCGAAAATGGATTGGAATTCATCGAACCAGGGAGAATCATTCAAGCTGTTCAAACAACGACTAGAGCTCTATTTCCAAATAAAAAAGATAACCGGAGCCGACCAAGTTCCCATTCTGCTTCTTGCTGTTGGGGAGGAAGGCTTACAGCGATACAACAGCTGGACTTTAACAGATGAAGAATCAAAATGTGCCAGTACCCTTTTTGGAAAATTTATGGCACAGCTAGAACCAGCAGAAAACTTCAGAATTGCACGACTGAAACTACGAAACTACTATCAACAACCCGGGGAAAAGCTTGATGATTTTGTCAACCGTTGCAAGCTACTTTCAAAAAAATGTGATTTCACGAAAGAAGAAGTGGACGAACGTCTAGTGGAGCAAATCATTGCTAGTACTCCAATTTCTGAATTTCAGAAAGAACTCCTGAGTCAGCCAAAAGAATTTACGATCCAAAAAGCCTTAGAGCTAGGTCGTAGATATGAAGCAGCTGCAGCACACATCACTGACATACAAGCTATGCAATCGAAGCCAACTTCTCAAATTGCCACGATCAACAAGAAAGGCACTAGATGCCGGAACTGTGGTGGTGATCACGTCAAAGGTAACTGTCCCGCACGAAACGATCAGTGCAGAGCATGCGGAAAGATGGGCCATTGGGCCAAGTTATGCCTCACAACAAAGTTTAAAAAAGGTGGGCAATCGAAATCAAAGTCAAGACAGTCTCATTCCAGAGGGGCACACAGAAGTCGTAACAACTTTGACTCCCACAGTAATAACCAGCCACGTACAAACAAACATATCGAGTCCATCCAACAGTTACCGGACAGAGAGGATCAGATCGCAAAGGAGCTGGAATCATTTTCCTTCAGCTCTATCAAGGTGTCATCAATGCACTCTTCTGAAACGAGAAATCAAGTACATGCCAACATCGACATTAAGCTCAACAACAAGCCAGGTGTTCATTCCCTAAACATAAAGGTGGACACAGGCGCAGAAGGAAATACCTTACCCATGAGAATCTACAGAAACATGTATCCTGAACATATTGATCATACAGGAAAACCAACACCGGGTTTTCTAAAGGAGACAAACTGTGTATTAACTGCATACAATGACGAAGTAATCAAATGCTTTGGGACTACAACACTCGAATCTCGTTTCCAAGAGGAATGGCTCCAAACAACATTCTTTGTGGTCGACGTAACGGGTCCAGCAATACTAGGATTGAACTCTTGCAGGGATCTACACCTCATCACCTTGCACTGCGCCATAACAAAGGAACCATTAAACATCAACAGTATTCAAGACCTGAAGCAAGCCTATCCAAATCAGTTTGACAAAATAGGCGAATTCCAAAATGAGCACAAACTTGTCCTGGATCCAAATGTGCCAAGCCACATAGACCCACCAAGAAAAACACCAATCGCTCTCCGAGGAAAGATCAAACAAGAGCTGGACTCAATGGAAAGCCAGAGCATCATCAGACGCATCGAGGAACCAACCGAGTGGGTCAGTTCCCTCACGTACGTCACAAAGCGAGACGGAAGCCTAAGGGTGTGCTTAGACCCAAAGCATCTCAACCAAGCGCTCATAAGACCTATCCACAAGACACCAACGCTTGAAGAATTAAACCACAAGTTCTCAGGGGCAAAGGTGTTTTCGAAACTCGATGCAAAAGCAGGATATTGGGCGGTCAAACTCGATACCGAAAGCCAAAGACTAACAACATTTCAAACGCCTTTCGGGAGATATTGCTTCCAACGCCTACCCTTCGGTCTAACAGTAAGTCAAGACATCTTCCAATTAGAAATGGATAGAATTCTTGAGAGGTGCAACGGAGCATGTGGCATAGCTGATGACATAGTAATATTTGGGAAAACGGACAAGGAACATGATGAAAACTTAATCAACTTCATGGAACAAGCCAAGAAACATGGCTTAGCCCTCAACTCAAACAAGTGTGTCGTCAAAACAAACAGCATTTCCTTTTTTGGAAACGTTTACACCAGCCAGGGCATACACCCAGATCCAGCAAAAGTCGCAGACATTCAGTCCATGACACCTCCAAGTAACAAAACAGAACTCCAACAGTTTCTTGGAATGATGACATACTTGTCCAGTTTTGTAAAGGACTTCAGCAGCAAAACATCCACACTCAGAGATCTACTCAAAGCAAACACAGAGTTTTTGTGGGAAGCTCACCACCAATCCACTTTCAATCAACTGAAGCAGGAAATTTCAGCCTCATCCTTGCTTCTGTACTACGCCTCAGAAGAACCTGTGTATCTACAGTGTGATGCCAGCCTCAAGGGACTCGGGGTGGCGCTTCTTCAAAAGAATGAGGATGGATTTTTGCAGCCAGTGGCATATGCAAGCAAAAGCCTCACTCAAACAGAGCAAAGGTATGCCTGCATTGAAAGGGAACTGCTTTCAATTGTTTTTGGTTGTCATCGTTTTCACACCTACCTGTATGGCCGAGAGTTTCACGTGATCACAGATCATAAACCCCTTATCATGATCACCCAAAAGCCACTCATATCAGCGCCGCCACGTCTGCGACGCATGTTGGTAAGACTTCAAGGTTACAATTTCACCATCGAACATCGCCCTGGGGCCGACAACCAACTGGCAGATGCTCTGTCAAGGTTTCCCAACCCAAGAGAGTCAACAACCATTGACCTTGACATTCGAGTCGACCTAGTGAGGTTCTCAACAGAGAGGATGGTACAGTTGCAGAGGGAAACACGACAAGACCCACTGCTCCAACAACTATCAGAGATCATCGTCACCGGCTGGCCAGACCATATCAAGGAACTGCCGACAGACATACGACCATATTGGGGCTTCAGGGATGAACTCTCTGTCGACAACGGATGTATCCTCAAAGGCCAACGTGTGGTCATTCCGAAAACCATGAGGCAGAACATACTACAACAGCTTCATGTACCCCACCTTGGTCGAGAAAAAACCAAACTGCTGGCAAGAGAAACAGTATACTGGCCAAATATCAACAAGCACATCGACGATCTGGTGCATTCATGTACCATATGTCAAGAACATCAACCATCTCAACAAGCAGAACCGCTATTACAACATGACCTGCCAACAAAACCATGGAACACCATTGGTGTTGATCTATTTGAGTTCAGCGACAATCAGTGGTTGATAATAGCCGATTATTACACAAAGTATCCCATCATAAGGAAAATTCCTGGAAACTGTAGTAGTCACGCTGTTATCATTGCCATGAAACAGGTGTTCAGTGAACATGGGATACCAGAAAAGGTTGTCAGCGACAACGGACCTCAGTTTGCCAGCGAACTCTTCAAGCAATTTGCAAGTGCGTGGAGTTTCGACCATGTCACTTCATCTCCAAGGCGACCACAAGGCAACGGATTCATTGAGCGACAGGTCCGTACCGCCAAGTCAATCTTGACAAAGGCCAAACAATCCAACACAGACATCCACATGGCCTTACTAATGTGGAGAACAACTCCTGTCAGTCAGACTCTACCCAGCCCGTCCAAAATGCTAATAGGAAGGACACTTAAGTCAATACTTCCAGGAAAGTCCACAAACCCCAGCCTTAACTCAGAGCACATTAAGGAAGAACTGGAGAAAAGGCAAGACACACAAAAGAGGCATTTTGACAAACATGCTCTCCCCCAGACACTTCCACCACTTTACCCAGGTCAACACGTCCATGTGCAAAACCAAGACACAGGACACTGGTTCCCTGCCACAGTAAGGAACAAAACTGCAGAACCAAGGTCCTACATCATTGAAACTCCCAACGGAAAAGTAGTGCGAAGAAACCGTCAGCACATCAGAGACGCTGCAGTCTTACCCACATTTCCGTCAACCTCCAATACAACAGACTCATCCCATCAATCAGACAACGCAGACCCAGCCAAGCATGTGACGTTCTACACACCCGCTGCTGAGGCATCAGGTGACAGAAGCAGATTTGGAAGACTTCTTCGACCACCTCAGAGGTTCTCGCCAGATTGATCACCCTTGTAGACATTAGAAAAACATAGCCTGATGTATATAGTTTTGTTTTATTTGCTAACCATCTTCCATATATATTTCACTCATGCAGCATCATCTTTTCTCGTTAGTAAATTCTTCAACATAACAACAAAAATCTTTTGATTTACCTTGATTCCATCTTAAACTGAAAAAGGGGGATGTAACATAATCATACTCGTAAGAAACTCTTTAATACTTTCTCTGTGGTTCTACACAGACTCTGTAAAACTCGATTTTCAATATACACGATTAAGATAAACGTCAATCCTCTCTGAGTCTCTCTTCCATCGTATTTATATAGTCTTACCAGACATCTAACTTTTACAATGTCCACATAAAAAAAAACCTTAGGCAGGAAGATGCACAAATTTTGACCTCTTCTGATTATTTTTTTCTTATTTTGATCTCCTAAATTCTGCTTATATGAAGCTGAGATAAAATATGGAAATGATGAAAACTCTACCAGGGGCCCTATGACAGTTCACTTCTTCATTGATATTAACACAATAGAGTATAGTGTATGTTTGCATCAGTCCGGTAAATGTATATATATTTGTGTTTACTCTAAGTTCTAACTACCCTCTACTCTCACATTCAATGCACAGACCTTAGCTGTCCGACTCTCCCATTTCAAAGAAAATGAAGGGGAAGGATTCGACTGTGAGTTCACGGCTGAAGAGGTTGCAACTGGTAAGAATAAGATATTTCCGATCGAACAAATGACTGTGACTGACTCATCTACTGTTATCCTACTTATGGTAACATATCCATCATTTCTATTGTTTTAGTTAATTCACCCTCTTCTGCATTATATGAAATGGAAACGGTCAAACGAGTACACCAAGTGCTAATTTTAATCGATGGATTAATTAATTTCTGCAGCTCTGTTAAGCGGTACATCATTGATGGGAATTATGATGATTGATTACATTGGCTGGAAGTAGCATAGAGACTTGAAATTAACACATATGAAAAGTGCATTTTAGTTTTGTTTGTGATGACTTATATTTTGTCTTACATGATGTTAGCAGTAAAAACTATTTTAATTCAGATTGTACAACATTACAGTGTTAAATTAATATTGTCGAGTGTCCTATTCTTAGTTTTGGGCCTGTGGGAAACATGTGAGCTAAAGTGAGTTAGGGATGAATGAGACCCTAATTGAATTCTGCATCTGGAATTGAAGGTCCTTAAAAGAGATGTAGGATATATGATAATTCAATATTAATTAAATTAATTCATGTCGGTCCATTTGCGTATTGGGAAAATGACAGTGTACAGGATAATGGGACAGAACCACAAGGTTTCATAACTCCTGAAATACTTGTTACCAGTATCAAAGATAATGTTATATTTTATCGAATGTCAGTCGTCCGAAAAGATCCGGTAATGTAAAACTTGAGATAGATGACACATATAAATTAAACAACCATATCTTTGGTTTGGGAAACTTTGCTGTCTTGTTTAATCACAGAACCCATTGGAAAAGTCAACGGCTTATTCTTCGACGGAGAGGTCTTTGATCATTTGACTACGGATGCCATGGGAAGCGATGACGAAGAAGATGATGAGTCAGACCAGGAAGATGATTCGGTAAACTATAAAAACGTTTTAAAACTGTTTTTCGGTGTCACACTCAAATGTGATTCTTTGGTGGACCGACGATTAGGCACAAGTTATGGCCAAGCTTCAACCCGTAGGGTTATTAGAGCCTTTATTAGAGCATCTTTACTTTTGTTCTTCTTGTTTCATTTTGTAGTCTCTGTTAATGTAATGACCCAAATCTCTGATTTTATTACCAATTTCTTTTCAAATCAGTTAAGTCATCTGGATTGATCTAAGAGAGTTTCATCGTCTGGAAAAAATAAGACGAAGTTAGTGACAGTAATCTCTTAATCCAATGAAACGATCACATCTTAGCTTTTGTTAAATTTGAAGAGAACATAATCATTAAAAAAAATCGGTTTGGTGTTAAAAACAGTCATTAAAGGAGGCTAGCTCTCCATCCAGTTGACAAATTCAAAATGCTTGAAATGTTGCCATCTCTAACAGGGCCCTTTTAATAAACTGAAGAAGAAAATGGAAGATATCTCTCCAGACGGTCAGGGCGGTGTTTGGAAAATGGTGGTTAACAACGGGACAGGACCTGTGGTGCCCAATGGGTATCGTATCCAGGGTAAGTAATTAGTTTCTTGCAAATTCTTTAAACAATGGAACCATAATTGACCTTTTAAAAGAGCTTTAGAGCATGTTACTAAAGTCATATTCTTTCATATATTGAAATTGTTGAAATTTGTGGTTAACTACTATTGTGGAACCTGTGCTGTCAGGTCTGCGTGTGTGTGTGTGTGTGCGTTTGTTTTGTATTCTGACCGAAGACTTGAACAAAAGAATTCCAGGTCCTCGGTTGTGATTTCTAAAGAATCACCACGTCCTCGGAAGAATTCTATTGTATGGGGTATTGTTAAGGTTAGGGTACGTGGATTTGAACAATGGAAAATACAATGGGGTCCTCTGTCTGAATGTAATACAAACATGTATGCGTGTGAGTGCGTGCGTGTATGCTGTGAAATTTGCGTGGGTCCAGGATAACTCAAGAATGGAGAGATGAATATTTGTCATACTTTATATGTTGATGAATTATAGTGAGAAGGTGTGCCCTATTCTTTTAGGTGCTGACCTTATGAATATTAATGAGGTTATGGGGGTCAAATGTAAAACTCTTTATATTGCAATAACTCTGCAACCTGAAGTCAGATTGTAGCCACACTTGGTATTCAGTTGTTAATTTAATGGTTTAACGATATCCACATGTTTCTTTCTTTGGATTGGCTCCTTAGATTTTTACGACACGCCTGACATGAGAATATTTCTTTTATCTTTTGCAGTTCATTATAACTCGTACCTGGAGTATAGTGATGAACCCATGGACTCCACAAGGTTAAGAAGCGAGACCAAAAAGTTTATCTTAGGCAACGGTAAGTCTGTCAATTGACATTCAACATCTACTGTCTTAAAAAGTATGAATGTTATTTTTTAATGTGCTTTTCAACAATTAGAACGAAAGGCCTTGAAGGGAAGGCTGCCTTAATAATGAACAGGGATAAAAAGCAATAAAGATTGCATTGTTTACATTGCTTATAAAAGTTCCTATTTTTACATTTCCAAAAGTTATCCTTGATGATTGAAACCCACCTGCATATTCCCCTACTTATTTCCTTCCATTCCTTTCTTTACAGGTGAAGTGATTGAAGGCATGGAATTGGCTATTAGTACCATGAGACAAGGAGAGCTATCCAAATTTCTAATCGCCCCCGAATTTGCTTACGGAAAATACGGCTGTGGCAAACGGATTCCGCCGGACTCTGAGAGTAAGTTTTAATCTCTAGAAATAGTTTTGGCATCTTTCAAGTCCACTTAGGGTGTGCAGTTTGTATAGTGACTATTCTAAAAGGCAATAAAAAATATTACGATAAATTACGAAACCGGAGCAATAGAGAGGATCAGATCGAGATTTCTTCAATCCGTGGTCGAATGTTGAAACTTTGGAATGTGACCAAGTAATAGAATTGTCGGTTGCCTTAATACATGAAAGGATATGCTAAGACCTAACACTGGTTAACATGAGCCCGGGACGACTATGTGTTATGGTATACTTCATATTATTGCCACAAGAAAAAAAACCTGTGTCTGTTATTAGTAATGCCAGGTAAAATTTAGCGCTCACATTTTAGATACTAAGATAGTATGATTCAGTCAGTGTAGAAGGACTGCTATGTATACACCTTTACATTTTATAAAGCAATTTTTAATACATCATTAAGCTTGTGCTTTTACTGGATCAATTATTCCATGATGTCACCGAGACATTCTTCTCTTTTCCGATAGTTCTAATGGAGATCGAGTTGATTTCGTTTTCCAGTAGACCAAGCGCGGCTGACTTTGAAGGAGCTATCAAGAAAGTGAGAACAGAGAAAGAGGTAAGGAGGGGGAGAGCATCAATAGATAATAGATTAACATTGGACCAATATTAGAAAGTCACATGTCAATGATATGTCATTTTTAATGTATTTATGTATGTATTTTAGATCCACTTGCAAGCAGGAACTTGCAAAGAAGCCATCATTGGCTTATCAAAGCCGCAAACTGACCGAAATCAGTCTCTTAGATTCATATTTAACGTCCATGGTTATGAATTGTCAATTGTCAACAACTTTGTAACTGGACGACATACATTAATCTTGGAGTGACTCGAACTTGGGACCTCATGATTGAAAGGCACCGGCGTTAACCACTGAGCTAACACTCCCTAGAAGTCATCATCTTTGTGGTTGATATTTGTTACTTTGGTAACCCTCGGTAACCGCAAGTGCTTATTTGATGAAGATAAGAAATCTCAATCGGAAGTTGGCAGTAACAACTGCTGTTTTGTTTTATAGCACATATTGCAATGTTTTGTTCATTTCTGAAACCATTTGATACAAAACTATCCCATTACAATGTATTCAAGAAAACAGCTGACGTGAAAAGTTGTCTGGACCACAAACTTTTTTTGGAATCAAATGCAGTTTAGTACTTTCTGTTTAACGTTCATCTTGTGATCCAATCTAGAGTTGGGTCTTTTCTTTGATCAATGTAAATCTTAGTTTGTGTAATTCTCAGAAGGTATGGTTTAAATCAACGGTCTGCAAGCTTTCAGGTCAGATTTTCGGTGGTTTGCGAGATCGTTTCATAAATCAAAGGAAAATGTTAACTTTAGTTTGAGGCATTACCCATCACCAACATTGACAAATTTGGTGCAAGGAAGCAGAACCAGCTATTGCATTAGTGATGATATTCCAGTGACATTGTAAGAATAAACTTGGCCTGGGATGGGGGGGGGGGGTGGGGGGCTTGTGGTTATGATCGATGGGTCACAGCTGAATGCCAAATATTTTGGTTGGATGATGGAGTAAAAAGGTTGCAGATCACTAGGATAAATGATGAATAATCACATTCAAAGCAAAGATATATGAGAACATGACAACATAAAATAAATTATAAATAATAAATAAATAAATAATAAAATCAAATCTCTTTCATTTGCAAAACACTCTGGTTATTTTCTCACTCTTTTTTCTATTTGATAGGAAGGAAACAGATTCTTCAAGCAAAATGAAATCAGAAAAGCAGAGAATAAATACGTGAAGGTATTGTAAACACTAAACTTTTATCAAGTACCATTTTTTGTTTTTTTAATATTTGGATTGATTCATTCATGCATTGATTTCTTTGTTGACTTAATGTTTAATTACTCTTCATTTACATATCGATACAGCATTTATTGATCAATACATTCATTGATCAATGCATTCATTAATTCATTCATTTAAATGGATTTTCTGGTGGAGAAAATTGATCGCTGAACAAAATTGATGAAAATGTTCTGAATCTAACTGTGAAAACCACATCCTCTTTTATAATAGCATTTTGTATTGTGAAGATATGAATTTTAAAAATTTAGTGACATTTTTTAAATTGCATCTGGCAACAGCAGAATGGATGATGTCATCAGGGCTGAAAACGTTTTTGTTTGCCATCAAAGTGTGTCAACCATTTATTCCAAAACAAAAGGAATATTTACACAAAAAAGACACATTTTGATGAAATTCTAAATTTTACAGAGAACTTTGACAGCTACGCATTTTCAAAGATAAATCAACAAGAAGATTATAATAGCCTAAGTAAAGCTTTGAAAGAGCATTTGCCCAGATGACATCACAGACCCCCTACTGCGATCCAACTTCCTGGAGTAGTTGAAGGTTTAGCCAGTCAAAAAGATCACATTCCATGAAACAAATCTCAATTTAGGGGCATGATGCTGATATGGGATTTTCAACTAGCATTGTGGAATATTTGTCTCTTCAACATAAGTTTCACATAGTTAGTCACCAGAATAACCCGTTAATGGTTAACCGATGCATCGATTGATTTGATTTGACATGTCTATTGATTTATTGATTAGTCAATCTGCATTTATGGATTGATTGATACATTTCATTGGTTTTTAAAGAATTATTCATAAACTGATTGATTTTGTGTATCTTTTACCACTTAAGCATTCTCAGATCTAATCGCATTGCTATTTTCTTTTGAATTTTATTGACCTCAAATTTTGTAGAAATGACAGTCATGCTTTTACAAATAAATCACTATGACTTTAATAAAGGTTTCCTCACTGAGAAAGTCACCTTGGTTAATTTCGTCAGGCACAACTTCTTGGCTGAGGGTCTTTCAGATAGCACTTTTAGTTACAATATGGCAATTTTATCAAGCTCGTAGTTGGAGGTGAAGTGATAGTAAACTAACACATTTTCAAGTGTTTTTTTTTCGCACAATGTTTGATTAGCCTCTTTGGGATTCAATGAAAAAAGGAACGTTTCTTCCTCTTAGGCTCTAAAGTTTCTGGACAGTCTCCGCCTCCGAGACGAAGAAGACGAGAAAGAGATGAGAAGACTGAAACTCAAGCTGTGCTTGAACATCGCCCTCACTAGTATCAAGCTCGGACAAGGACGTCACGTCATCAGCCAAGCCAAGAGGGCGCTAGAGATCGATCCACAGAGTGACAAAGCCCTGTATAGGCTGGCTAAGGTGAGAGTATGCTGGTGTCCCTAGTGACTGCTGAGAACATTTAGTAATGTAATTATTATATTATTGGGGTTGTTCGCTAGAATGGATTCAAGAGTATGATATGGCCCAAGGATTACAAGTCCTGCACTCCTAAGCAACGACAATGTCTTTTTTGTTCGGTGCATAGTTGTAACAACTTGTCGCAAATTTTGATCGAAAGAGTGAACCAAGTTCCAAAAAAGGTGTAGTTAAATTAAAGCATATGTTTTTTTTCATTTACCATATTACACTTTTCATCAAATACATTTAAGAAACTTGAGGCAAATGTTCTTTCCCAGGTGTGTATGAAAGCTTGTCCTCAACAGTTTGTGGAGAGTTATTGCCTCAACCCACATTCTTATGCACAAGGTAGTTACCTATAGTATGTAAGTTAGGTACCCTATGATATGCAAGTGTTATTTCTGGACTATGGAGTATCAGGAGTGACAGACTTTTTTTTTATGAAGAATTGAACATTTGTCATGATTCCAAAATAAGAAACTGATAAACTAGTTGAAGAATAATTGACAGTAAAAATTTCCTTCAATCCATCAACTTTTTATGGTACCAGCAGGGCTCGAAATAATCGACGGCACCGACGGCAAAAAGCCGTAGTGCCCTTGCTTTTTGTCGTGGTGCCCCTGAAAAACAACCTCGCCGACGGCAAAAGTTTGCCCTCATGCCCTTTACATTTTACTGTGGGTGCCCTGTGCATTGCGAGTATTACTTGAGAAAAATTAAATAGCTTATTCCTGAATTTGCTTAATTATTCATAATTAAATGGCCTGATTAGATACTTTTACTGCTCCAAAATGATTTAAGAATTGCGTGACCCAAAATGCGGTCAGTGCCCTTACACAAATTCACTTTCGCCGTCATGCCGTTCCCATTTGCCGTCATACCCTTCACAATTGGAAATTACCAATGGCATTTTTGCTGTGCCCTTTTTGAGGCTTATGTCAAGCCCTGCACCAGTGTGACTTAAATAGACCAATTACCTCCTAGATGTGGATGCCTGATGCGGAGTTCTCTACTTGTTTAAGTTAAACGAGTCCAGGGAAAAAGGCACCAGGTTGATGTCGTTATGAGACTTGTCAACAAAGATAACTAAAGAGAAATCTCGATGGCTATTTTCGACTAATTTTACGATTTTTGTTCGTTCTAAAGGGTTTCCGCCTCATCAAGGAATTTGACCGAGCTGAATTTTACCTCACGAGGGCAAGTAAACTCTGTCCGAATGACTATCACATCAACGCAGAGAAACAAGAACTGGCTCGCGCTAAGCAACAGTTTAAATTCCTGGAAACTGAAAGCTATTCCAGGATGTTTAAAGACATGAATATAAATGGTGAGCTCATTCAAGATTATTGGTGACTAATTTAAGATGGGGGAGGAGATGGTTTTGCTGTTAGTACTGTGAGTTTCTGAGAAACAGTAGTTTGCTATACGGCTGGGGTGGGCAACCTACGGCCCGAAGACCACATATGGGCCGCCAGTGATATTTTTTGCAGCCTGTGAGTTGTCTCAAGAAAGAAAAATCAATCTATTTTACATCATCACAAAAAACAAGCTAGCTGCTTAGAATTTATCCGCACTAATGATGCTGTCAGGTAGGCCTATTTTCCCCATTAATTATCAACTATACTGTATTGTGAATACAGATTAAGTACACACACCTATTGCTAGAAAGTCCTCGGAATCAAAGGTTTGAAATCATCAGCAGGTCGTTGGTAAGGTGCGGCCTAGTCAGTTTTTCACTCCTTATATCTAGCCCATTCATTCAAATAGGTTGCCCACCCCTGCTATACGGTGATCTTGCAATGCTAATGGCATGTTCTTTCAATGGATGACAGTAAAGATGTTGTCTCGGATTTAGCTGTTTCGTTTAGCTCCTTACTTTTGACCATGTTTTCATCGATGGTTTGACTAGATTTCGCATTAAGTTAGGGTTAGGGTACACACAAAGTTGTCAAACAGCAGCATACTAGCTAGCCATGGGGGATCTAGACGTTGGTTTCTCTTTAGAACCTGCCTAATGCAACAAATACTGACAGTTAATTATTTACTCTCAGTTGCATGTACTTTCTAAATTTTAGAGATATAGAAACCAAGGTCTCCAGCAGTAACTTCGTTTTGTGTCCATATGTCAAAATGAAGTAATTCTCTTTTTGTTCTGCTTTAGACACAAAGCCAAGAGATAAACCGATTCCAAGCTCCACATCAAGTCCAGCTGCACCAGAGTTTCAGAAATCTGTCGAAGAAAACCTTTTGTAAGTTTACCGTCAATATTACATAAGCATTTTAATATGTTTTGACATGAACTCGCTTTGCTTTGAGCATCAACAGAATTGTCATGAAATATAACTAAAATCAGTTTGTTTCCAGGAAACAGTAAAAATACCACCTGTTGTTTAACACATTTCATGTCCGGCAGCCACATATACATGTGGAGAAAGCTAGTGGGATTCCAGTTAGGTACAGACTGCAGGAAAGTAAACTTCACTTGACTATGTTTACATTAGTACTCAATTTATAAATTTAAATTTCCAAAACATTGGCAGCTGCATTTATTAAAAGTTTGAATTAGCTAAGTCTTAACAAAAAAGACTACAATATCAGCAACATAAAATCAAAAGTATGAAGTCCTTGAAAATTCCAGACACTTGCACATTACTTTAAAGGTGAATATATTCTAACCTGGAGCTGGTAACAAAGCAGTCAACATTTTACGTATTTCTGAACCTCAACAATATCAACTCAACACTGAATAATTAACCTTAATACAGATTTAAGCTCATTCTGGATGCACTTGCTTTAGTTGGTGGTCATTTTAGATGTGGGAAAAGCATGCTGTTCTCTCGATTATAAGCCTAGCTTTCTCTTGTCAGGCTAGGGCTTTAACTTTACAAATGCTACATTGCATTGTTGTTCATGCCATTACTTGATTCACCTGACCATATAACACGTTGGTCCCCAATATGTACAATTCAATATGACAGTGTAACTTGGGTCTTTATTTACCCACATCATGAAAGTTTCTATAATGTGACATCATCCTTCATAGCAACAGTGATGGTAACCCTGATATGTGTTAATAGGTTTATCTTGTGAAATTGCCGATTGCAAAAAAAACCGATGTGACAAGGTTAAATTTTTAACAGGAACAGTCAGAAACCTTAAAGTGTAAACACAATGTAGTCAGAGAAATATATCACCTTTGTGATCCACCACCACCCCCCTTATCAACTAGCCTCACTCACCCCCACCCATGATACACTTCCTGCCCCCACCACTCCCACGTAATTCCCATCCTCACCCAATACCTCTCATACACATTTTTTTACTAGCTGTTAATTTACAATTTTTCATCAGAAAATTCCTGGAACAGACAGATGTCGAAGAAATGCCTGTATTCCAACTGAACCAGATGTCTGAAGGCGAGAGGTTATTTGTGGAGAATAAAGCTAGAGAACTTGGACTTGAAGCCAGATATGTTCAAAAGGTATTTATTTTGGCACCAATATTTATGCAGACAATTCTCCTTTTTACTGGAGCATAGCTTACTTGCTTCCAAACTTAAAGAGGTTACAGACCATTATAAGGATGGGAATAACAGTGGCATGCAAAGGATTTAGTACCACCTTAAACACTACGGTCATGGTTTTGCATTTTCCTGACAAATTCACTGTTTGGAGTACCAATAAGTGCAAAACTTCATGGCCAATGCTTGAGAACCAGAGGTTAGCAGCATCTCATAGAAAACATTTCCATGAACATTGCTTTTTAGCTTACTACTATTTTCAATGCTGCAATTGCCGTTCATAAAACTATTTCATGTGACGATCCCCTACGTTTGGTTGTTCGTGCAGTTAACAATGATATTTTCAAGTTGGTTACTGCATAATTGTCAAGTTAATATAGTTTTGTTGACCTGTAACAAAGTCTGGTTATAGTGTATTTTCTAATTATCCACATTTATTATATTTTTTCATCACATCATGATACTTTACTGGTAATGTTAAATTTACTTTGATCAAGTTAAATGAAGAAAACTAGTTTGAAGTCTTAACGCAATACTTGATGATGATTCTTGCAGATGGATGAAAAGTGTCTTCGCATTGGAAAGAAGAAAACTCCAGATGAATAGCTAATACCCCTTGAGGGATTCTCAGATATTGAAAGAAGAGGACTCCCGAGGAATAGCTTACACCCCTTGAGGCATTTCAGTTATTGAAAGAAGAGAACTCCAGAGGAAAAGCTTACCCCCTTTGAGGGATTCTCAGTTATGGAAAGAAGAGAACTCCAGAGGAATAGCTAACACCCCTTGATGCATCTCAATTATTAAAAGAAGAGAACTTCACAGGAATAACTTACACCCCTTGAGGGATTCTCAGTTATTGAGAAGCAAGCAAGTTTAGTGGCTGATAGATCTTGCATTCCAGATCAGGGTGTAAACTGGATGAACTCTGATCTTTAATGTGTTTTTGGACATTACTGCCCAAAATGGCGATAAACCAAGTTGTGATGTTTGTGTGACATAGGTACTTGAGGTACCTGCATATAGCATATTTCTTAACCACCTCTTTTCTATTTGCAATTTATGAAGTGAGCCCTCTTTTTAGCCTTATGACTATCTCATCCTAACTAAACAAAAGAAACTAAAATCAACATATGAAATCCATTCAATCCTCAAGATTCATGGCTTTTGCCAATGGTTACTGGCAGTAGTATTGTTTTATAGCAAATAAAGAGTATACCAGTGCTGTGATGACTTTGTAAAGAGAGAATTGGTTGTGCTTTGGAGAGGGGTAAGTTACTGTTATTTTATTGTTCTTGACTAACAAGTCACATTGTACATATACCATTGTTTTCATATAGTTACAGTAGGTCTAAGCATGAGGGGAATGCTTTGTATGCATTAACCTCCGGTAATTGGTATGTGCGTTGAGAACCATGTCAGGGTATCTTTGGGCATTGAGTATGTAATTTCATTGTTTGTTCATGTATCTAGACTCTTTTTAGATTGAAGCATGGTTGTTTATTATTCATGGTGTTATTGGTTTTCCTATGGGTGCTGTATATACAGGCATAGAGTGATATACTTTGGGGTCAGACTTATCTCAAGTGCTTCATTTAGTTTATCCATTTATGGCCTGATGGCATGGTGAACATTAGGGTTTTTGATTGCGAAATGGTCCTTTAGGTAGCATGCTTTATTCCTTATTTAGGATCCTAAAGAATTGTTTGAAGTCGTACTGTATTTAATGTTCAGATGCTATGAGAATTGACGTCACAGAGTTGTTGATTATTTAAAGGGACACCCCAGTTTTCAACATTACTTAATAGATGAAAATGTAAGCAGCATAGAGTCAGGAAACACCATGTTTATTAATCGTTCAGTATTTAAAGGGGTATTACCACCATTTGTGGAATCTTTTAAAGGGAACGTATTAAAAATCATGCATATTGGAAGTAAGGAGGGAAGCCTCATTTGCGGATACCCGTTCACATGTTTTCCTACGTACAACTGCCTTTATACCATCAGCTGTTTAATAAAGTCAGACTGTATGTAATCATCACTGCCAGGATCTTTATAAGATTTGCTGTACTTATATTTGTTGATTCATAGCATTGTAAATAGGAGTCATTTTGTTAAAAGCTCTGTTTTATCTTGTTAAGTGAGCTTGTTTTTATGTATTGTTCTTTCTATTTGTTTAAAGGTTTCAGTTCGGTTAACACCAGGACAGTATTAAATGATAGAGACGAAGAAGAAAACTTGTTGTGTTATCATTTACCCCACCCCCCTGCTTGGTCGGATCCATTTTTGATTCCTTGGCGGTAGCCGTAGGAATCTATGCGGTCATGACTGCGTGTGTGTGTGTGTGTGTGTGTGTGTGTGACGCCAAGCTTGAAATTAGGTTTTCTCAGCAATCCCAAGGTAGATTGATCTCATTCTTGGTACATAGGTTACCCATCATGAGTAGACGATCCCTATTTATTTTGGTGCTAATATCATGAATATTAATGAGTGGGCGGGGCTTAGAGTGATTTTCAACAAATGTCAATATCTTCGTAACCGTAAGTTCAATTTTCATGGAACTTAGTTTGGTGGTACAAGAGGAAAGTCCTCTATATGAATATGGTGATAGTTTGTCCAATCTCATTATTATTCATGAGGGGCGGGGCTAAGTTGTTTTTCGCAAAAAAGCTTGAAATTAGGTTTTCTCGGCAATCCCAAGGTGGATTGATCTCATTCTTGGTACATAGGTTACCCATCATGAGTAGACGATCCCTATTTATTTTGGTGCTAATATCATGAATATTAATGAGTGGGCGGGGCTTAGAGTGCTTTTCAACAAATGTCAATATCTTCGCAACCGTAAGTTCAATTTTCATGGAACTTGGTTTGGTGGTACAAGAGGAAAGTCCTCTATATGAATATGGTGACAGTTTGTCCAATCTCATTATTATTCATGAGGGGCGGGGCTAAGTGTTGTTTTTCGCAAAAAAACTTGAAATTAGGTTTTCTCGGCAATCCCAAGGTGGATTGATCTCATTCTTGGTACATAGGTTACCCATCATGAGTAGACGGTCCCTATTTATTTTGGTGCTAATATCATGAATATTAATGAGTGGGCGGGGCTTAGAGTGATTTTCAACAAATCTTCAGTATGACCCGGCCAGGAGTCGAACCTCTAACCTTCCAGCTGGAAGTCGGAATTCTACCCCAATACTATTAATGAGGGGGCATGAATATTAATGAGTGGTAGAGCTTAAAGCAAATTCTTTAAAATATCAATTTGTTCATCAAACTTGAGCTGATAGCAAGGAACAACATTTGTGTTGATGCTACATTAATATTCATAAAAGGTCGGAACCAAGTGTACACAATGAACCTACAGTAATATTTAGATGCCAAGGAATCTCAAAACCTCTTGGTTTTCTTGTCTGTAAAGACTGTACTGTATTGCTGATTTAGTTGGACCAACGGTATACAGTATAGCTGACAAGATGTCAGAGGTAGATCAGCTAAAACTGGAACTGGTTGCATTAAAGGACGCCTTAGTGAGGGAACAGACAAAATCCTTGAAGGCTGCAGCCGAGGTGGATGCTTTAAAGAAGAAAGCTACTCAACCGGACGGTACAACTAGTGGAGATGGTGCTGCATCCCCTGATCAACGTACGGTGTACGTATCAGCTGACCGAAGGATTGAAAGGTTTCGCGAGAAACCTCAACGCCCTACAGACCCCAGAATTGAAGAGTGGATAAGAGACATAAAAGGGCAGATAGCTGCTAGGCGGTTAACAAAAAAGGAGCAGGCGAACTACATCGTAGATCATCTTGGGGGGAAGGCCAGGAGAGAGATCGCAGGCCGTGGAGATGCTGCACTGGAGAATCCAGAGGTCATTTTCAGTATTTTGTCGAAGGTGTTTGGAGAAGGGGAAAGTATTGCCCAGCTGCAACAGCGTTTCTTCTCCTACAAGCAAAAAGAAGATGAGGATTTGGTGACGTGCTCTCTGGAGTTGGTGGATCTATATGATCGAATCGTGTTGAAAGATCCGTCATTCCAACCCGGTAGGGAGGTTAACCTAAAAGGGAGACTTGCTGAAGCCACAAGGGATGAAGGGCTTAAGAGGGAACTGCGACGCCTTAACCTAGAAAGGTCAGATTTGGACTTCTTCGAGACGAGGGACCAGGCTCTTGAATGGTTTGGAAAGACAAAAGTTAGTAAGACGACAAGATATGGGGCTGTGGAGGAAGCTAAAGCAGAAAAACCTCTGGCTGAAGTAGTGGAGAGACAGAGTGCTCAAATCATGGCTCAACAAAAGCAGATCGAGGAGCTAATTAAGGCAGTGCAAGCACAGAGCCAACTCTCGTCAAGAATGGATAGAGGGCCAAGACGGTGCTTCCAGTGCAATGAACTTGGTCATTTCAAGAGGGAATGCCCTCGTAGACTACGACAGACAGCACCACATAACAGCCAACAACAACATCATTTAAACTAGTGACACCTGCCTTGGAGAGTCACATGGCAGGTGAAGAGTTAGTCAAGGATGGCTCACTATTGAGCAGGGTGATAGGCGACTGTCCAGAAGCATCTGTAGAGATAGGACATAGGGTGATTAGGTGCTTGCTTGACACAGGGGCTCAAGTGTCTACTATCACTGAATCTTGTTTTAGAAATAACTTTGCACATGAACCGTTGATAGATATCTCATCAATTATTACAGTTTCAGGGGCTCAAGGAAAAGAGATTCCTTATGTTGGTTGTGTTGAACTTCCGATATGTGTTATGGGGTTAGAGTTCAGGGGAGCTTTTCTAGTAGTTCGGGATCCAGTGGGAACTCCCATGGAAGGTCGTAAGCAACAGGTTCCAGGTGTCCTTGGTTCTAATACGTTCAGTAGTTTGAGAGGTATGCTTAGAGACCAATTGGGGTCAGGTTATATGTCAAAGTTGGCTTCTGATAGTCAGAAACTGACGTGGGCACATGTATTAGGGATGTATGAAGAAACTCGTGTTTGTGATGCTAACCATAAAATAGGCAAAGTCAGGATTAGTGGTGAGAAGGTTATTCTTGTCCCAGCAAGGACTGTGTGTAAAGTAGACTGTACTGTTAAGCCGGCAGAGGGTTCTCACACATATGAAGCACTGGTGGAACATACGGAAGCACATGTTTTACCTAATGGACTCAGGCTGATTGATGGGTTTGTCAATGTTACTAATTCAGGTATAATAACTGTTCAGCTTTGTAATTTCGGTTTACAAGATAGTTATTTACAGCCCCGCACCCCAATTGCAGATCTACTCACAGGTCATGTTGAAGTGATGGCTGGATTAGAGGAGGACAGCAGGTTGATGGTAACATTAGAGGAGGCTTGTGTGAGTATTACTAAAGATATTGAAGTTGGCAGTGAACTTGATGCGGAAGAGCATGAAGCAGTAGGTAAGTTGTTGGAGAAGTATAGTAATGTTGTCAGTAAAGGGGATAATGACATTGGTCATTGTTCAGTAGTCACTCACAGAATACCACTCACAGATGATACACCAATAAAGGTGCCTCACCGACGCTTACCACCGCAACAATGGAAAGAGGTAAGGGATCACATTAACACCCTTTTATCCCAAGGTATTATTAGAGAGTCCTCCAGTCCTAATGCTTCTCCGGTAGTGGTGGTAAGAAAAAAAGATGGTGGTATGAGATTGTGCGTTGATTATCGGGCACTCAATAATAAAACAAGGAAAGATGCATATCCACTTCCTAGAATCGAAGAGGCACTAGATGCAATAGGAGGGGCCAAGTACTTTTGTACCCTTGACTTGGCCCATGGGTACCATCAAGTGCAAATGCATGAGAGCGATGTGGAGAAGACGGCATTTCGATCTGGAACTGGAGGGTTGTACGAATACCTACGCATGCCTTTTGGGCTATGCAATGCCCCAGCCACCTTTATGCGCCTCATGGACCATGTCTTTGGAGATGAAAATTTTCAATCTCTATTGATTTACCTTGACGACATACTGATTTTTGGAACAACTTTTCAAGAAACTCTGGACAGGTTGGAGATGGTGTTACAGCGGCTACAGAAGTTCAACCTGAAGGTGAAGCCATCCAAGTGTCAGCTGTTTATGAAAAAGGTGAAATATCTTGGTCATGAAGTCTCCTCTGATGGCATTCATCCAAACCCAGACAAGGTGAGTGCAGTGCAAGAGTGGCCAATTCCAAAGACTGAAAAGGAACTACGAGGCTTCCTTGGGTTAGCCGGTTACTATCGTAGATTTATTCAGGGGTTTGCCCTCATCGCGGCCCCATTACATGCCATGCTCGGAGAAAGTGGACCAGGTCAGAAAGGAAAGAAGAATGCCCGTCCTACAAGTGTATCTTTTAATTGGGGCAAAGAGCAGACAGAAGCATTTCTCAATCTGAAGGAAAAGCTGACTACGGCTCCCGTGCTTGGGTACCCAGACTTCAGTGTGCCTTTCATATTAGAGACAGATGCCAGCCTGAAAGGGTTAGGAGCTGTTCTTTCCCAGGTGCAGGATGATTCAAAGATAGTTATTGCTTATGCCAGCCGGTCATTGAAGCGCCACGAAAAGAATATGCAAAACTACAGCAGCCTAAAGTTGGAGTTGCTAGCACTAAAGTGGGCCATTACTGAAAAGTTTAGGGACCTTCTTATTGGAGCTGAATTCGAAGTGTTTACCGATAACAATCCGCTGAGCTACTTGCACACGTCCGTGAAACTAGGAGCCACTGAAACCCGCTGGATGGCAGACTTAGCCCCATTTCTGCCTGAGTTTTCAAGTGTAAAAAGTGTGTTTTAGGGTTTTGTACTTGTGCTCATGTGTGCTCATGAATCTTTTCTTTGTATTATTTGTTTTTGTTTCAGACATTGTTTTTAAGTGATCATATTGATTCACATTTGTTGCCGAATTGATGCCGATCAATTTTGCATGAATTACATGTTGTTTTGTTTTTTCGTTTTGTAGGCAGTGACTTGCCCTTCAGAGCTTGACCATTCTCCTTTACAAGGTATAACGTGTCGAGACGCCACTCATAAAGCAGGGGAGTGTGTGACATAGGTACTTGAGGTACCTGCATATAGCATATTTCTTAACCACCTCTTTTCTATTTGCAATTTATGAAGTGAGCCCTCTTTTTAGCCTTATGACTATCTCATCGTAACTAAACAAAAGAAACTAAAATCAACATATGAAATCCATTCAATCCTCAAGATTCATGGCTTTTGCCAATGGTTACTGGCAGTAGTATTGTTTTATAGCAAATAAAGAGTATACCAGTGCTGTGATGACTTTGTAAAGAGAGAATTGGTTGTGCTTTGGAGAGGGGTAAGTTACTGTTATTTTATTGTTCTTGACTAACAAGTCACATTGTACATATACCATTGTTTTCATATAGTTAGGTCTAAGCATGAGGGGAATGCTTTGTATGCATTAACCTCCGGTAATTGGTATGTGCGTTGAGAACCATGTCAGGGTATCTTTGGGCATTGAGTATGTAATTTCATTGTTTGTTCATGTATCTAGACTCTTTTTAGATTGAAGCATGGTTGTTTATTATTCATGGTGTTATTGGTTTTCCTATGGGTGCTGTATATACAGGCATAGAGTGATATACTTTGGGGTCAGACTTATCTCAAGTGCTTCATTTAGTTTATCCATTTATGGCCTGATGGCATGGTGAACATTAGGGTTTTTGATTGCGAAATGGTCCTTTAGGTAGCATGCTTTATTCCTTATTTAGGATCCTAAAGAATTGTTTGAAGTCGTACTGTATTTAATGTTCAGATGCTATGAGAATTGACGTCACAGAGTTGTTGATTATTTAAAGGGACACCCCAGTTTTCAACATTACTTAATAGATGAAAATGTAAGCAGCATAGAGTCAGGAAACACCATGTTTATTAATCGTTCAGTATTTAAAGGGGTATTACCACCATTTGTGGAATCTTTTAAAGGGAACGTATTAAAAATCATGCATATTGGAAGTAAGGAGGGAAGCCTCATTTGCGGATACCCGTTCACATGTTTTCCTACGTACAACTGCCTTTATACCATCAGCTGTTTAATAAAGTCAGACTGTATGTAATCATCACTGCCAGGATCTTTATAAGATTTGCTGTACTTATATGTGTTGATTCATAGCATTGTAAATAGGAGTCATTTTGTTAAAAGCTCTGTTTTATCTTGTTAAGTGAGCTTGTTTTTATGTATTGTTCTTTCTTTCTATTTGTTTAAAGGTTTCAGTTCGGTTAACACCAGGATAGTATTAAATGATAGAGACGAAGAAGAAAACTTGTTGTGTTATCATTTACCCCACCCCCCTGCTTGGTCACATTTGGATGGATCAGATTTTCACCTTGTGGATTGCTGTGTTGATGAGGAAGACCAAATTTATATTGGTGGAAATATCTATAGTGAAGATGATAAATCAGATAACAAGTGTGCAGCACACCTTTCGTTTTGAAGGACACAGGACTTTTATACAGTTGTTTACAGTTTCATTTTATATACCATTTCTGTCAAAACTTTGAACGGCTAGGGGCTACAATGAAAAGGTTTTTCGGTGACATCTCTATGTTCCGACGTCTCTGTTCCGACGTCTCTATGTTCCGACAAAAGAAAAAAATCGGAGCAATTTTTTTTGATCCAAAATTTGTTTGTACCAAGAAAAGTAGTTTTGTGACCGCAATATTTTTGTGACCAAATTTTTTTTGCGAAAAAATAAAAGTAATACAAAAATGTGACCCAAAGTTTGTTATGACCCAAACAGTTTGGTTAAAAAATGTGGTCACAAAAATATTAGGGTCTGAAAACTTTTTTTCTTGGTACAAACGATTTTTGGATAAAGAAAAGTTGTCCTGAATTATTTCTTTTTGTCGGAACCTAGAGACGTCGGAACCTAGAGACGTCGGAACATAGAGATGTAACCGGTTTTTCAAGCTATTAACCGTGATAGAATGAACTCATCCCTTGACACAACAGCTAGCTTGAATTGGTTGTAAAACCAGAAAAAAATCTTGATCAAGAGCTGAATTACCCAAGGGATGCTAGTTTTAGTTTCCATGAACATCATTTTGAAGTATTCTCAATTAAACTTTTATCAGTAACATTCCAAAGAGAACGTAAAGGTGACAAATGTGTTTTCTTTTTTCGATTAGGCCAGTTTGTATATTCTTATTAGGTTTCATTGGCTTCCCATATTTATCATATCATTTCTGTTCAGGGAAAGTTTGAAATATCCTTCTTAAAGGAAGGATGAGTAGATATCAAAGTTACCAGGAACAGTCTGTCAATTGTTTTAATATTACATGCTGCTTCTGTAGTGAGGAGACTTTATAGTGCTCGAGTCACCTAATCATCATAATTATATCGCAAAAAAATTGCTTGATATTATACATATTCATACTTATTACCATCATACCACTAAAAAGGTCTAAACAGCCAAAGAAACAACAAAAATACATTGTTAATAGTTAACTTTTGTTTATACTTGTTTTTCTTTCTGATCATTTTTTTTTTGCATGAATAAAAGACATATCACATAATTTCAACAAAAACTTGTCTTTTATCTTCCAATAATTTCCATATCTTGTTTGCTGTATGGAAACAATCTTCACTTGCATAAAATGTAAAATGTACTTTTCTTGATCCTTGGCATAAAAATGGAACAAAGATGGCAACCGTTGCTTTTTCCTTGTAAGTCCTTGCAGATGTATCATTCCTTGATGTAAAGATCATTTTCAACCTAATTTTTTTTTCTTTTTTTCTACTGATCAATCCTTCCATACTGATATCACCGTTGCGCAAAAATTAGCCGAAAGAATAACCTCCAGTCCAATGTAACATCAAAGAGTTTGTCAATATATAATAACAATTAAATAAGTCTCTACTTTTGCCCTACTCAGAATGGTTAATATTCCAAAGGGAAAATTGCACTATGAATGTGTTACAAAGTCCAAACATGGTTCAATGCTAGCAAGCCACGACAACATGGATTGGGAGTAAATTTGTGGCAATGAGATGGAGACCAGAGGTGTTTCTACCATGGACAATAGTGATACAGAGGAGCTTGTCAAATCATTTTGATCTCACTTTAATAATAGACACTTTGAGAGGATGTCTTATAGGGAGGATTTTACTTTTGATATGCTATAGCCCCTGCCCCCCCCCCCCCCCCAAGAAAAAGCAACATTTCAGTGCTTTTATTGTGTCTATAGTTATTCTAGTTTTCAAGATATTCACCTTTAGAATGTTTTAACTCTCTGCAATGCTCCTTTAAAGGCATTGAAGACTCGCCCCAAACCGCGTGCCGCGCTCTGAAAAAGTTAACTTTCCGTTGCTTGCAAGTGAATTTTTCTTCTTGTCGCTACAAAATGCAGACAGTAATGAAACGTGGTACCTTGTTATCTGTTATCTAGACCTGAGATGTAATATTGACTGTACACTAGTGTCTAATTACCGAAGGTAGCAAGCTGTGTGTGTATTTTCTGGGATCGATTGTGGTGTCTAACACTTCTGTTACACCTCATTCGAAACAAGGTCAGATTACAGGCATGAGACATTTCTTTGTGCGTGAGTCTTTACACCCTTTAATGCTAAGCTGACGTGGATGTCCATTCCTCACTGCAGGCCTAAATGTTAATGTTAATCTATTGTTTTATCACAACACATTCCTTTGAGTTCATATATACGACAGCACACCATTGGATGACACCAGGTGCCGTTCGTTCTTGACAAATGTGTAAATGCAGTGTAAAGATGTCTTTTGAAGCCATAAAACTCTTCTATGTGTTCTTATTGAGTTTTGTGTTACATCTGAGGAACTGACGCCCAGTCTGTTAGACTTTGTAGTCCAGTCACTGTAATTGTTGAACCCTCAGATATTAAACTTGGTCTTGAAATAAGAACCTGGACTGATAGCAGTGTTGTTTACATTCAAAATTAATGTTATGAAAATCGTCATCTGAAGGGAGTACTCCTCAACGTCTGGAAATAATAACAAGGGTCCTCTGGGTAGGTACTTTTGAGAAAGGCTTGAGGCCTTAAAGCCTTACCGGTGACCTTTAACCACACAACATTTACACAAAGAAACCCACTGGTACGGAACTAGACGCCCTCATTCCAAGAACTCTTCCTTTTGCTGGTCCAGCACAACTTTATTTTCGATGGCGCACTGACAGGGGTTTACCAAATTGTACCAGGGTTTGGTCTACCAAATAATGTCGGATTTGGGATCACTCTGCATCTACTTCATCTTTCATCTCTGCCTCCTTCACGTCATCTACAGTTCCCTCTGTCACCTCAGGAGTCACAGACTTGTCGTCTTGTTGGTTCTGGGATTCTGCTGCTGCAGTTTGTCCCTCACTAAGTGGAGCAGGCGTTTTATTTCCTGCAGTCTGTTCTGTAGGAACAGTATCTTCACCTGTGATGGGTCTTTCATTACCGACGGGTTCTTCACTTTGGTCCATGGACCCTTCACTGGTGGCGGCTGGTACCTCCCTGCTGTCACTTATAGGAACCTTCCCGCTGTCACTGATTGAATCCTCCCTGCTGTCACTGATAGAGTCCTCCCTGCTGTCACTGATAGAATCCTCCCGCTGAAACAGTAAGATTAACTCACAGTGCTTGGAGTGTGGGAAAAGATCAACGGGTACAGCCTTGGTTAGTCTAAAGGGAGTTCCTCTGTATCGTATGGACACTGGTCGACATAGGCTGCAGAAAATAGAAAAAGAGAATTTTTCGGTCGTGTATTTCTGCCATTAAATCACAATGATATACACAGTGATGAGCCTGTGGTAAAAAAAAGTCACAGAACTTTTGCGGTACTGTACAGGTTGCATATGCTACAGTGTGTTAGGATAATAATTTTGGTCCTGAGGTAGAAAAGAAATCACAGGTATTCCGCGAATTCGCGGAAAACGCTCATGCCTGTACACATTTCTGAATGCATAATTACAGCAATGAGGCAGTGGGACCAGAAGTAAGATAACATTATAATGTTTAAATGAAAACAACAAATAACAGAATTAAAATGAGCAGCATAACTGTATTAAGACCTTCAATGTACATTTTGTTAAGTCTTGAAATGAAAAGATGACAGTTAGTTGGGTATCTACTAGTGCTTGTTAAGTAGGACGAGTGAACTAAGAGCTGCAAATTCGTTTCGACTGTAGAGAACTCTTGCGAGTAATAATGAAAGACTGCCATCATGGATGTTTATAATCACCGGTTCATTATTATTAACATTGCTGAAGATAAACTAAACTTATGTATTTAATGGTTGAAGGCTACATTTCCAATCCTCCAAACACTGGAATCGAATTGTTATTCATCGGGTTTCCAAGGCAGACACTCCTACACTTGGCTTAAGGGGGAATCCTGTTTAACTGTGAACACTGCATGGCTGGGACATACAGTAACTACACAGATTTACAGCTCAACGTATTAAAATGCAGCTCCAGGATGCTATCTTGAGAATGAGAAATACAGCTTGAGAAGCTTACTCAATGAAGTTATTCCACGCTGTGTACGGATTACATGACATATAGACCAATCTCTTCATTCCTTCACATCTCCTCAGAGTCTGAATTACTCTCCGATCTGAAATAATAATGATAATAAATACAGCATGGTGATGTACTAAGAACACAAGGATTAAAGACCAACTATGGAGACTTTTCGATGAACATAAAATCCCAACATTTTGCATACATTTATGGAATCCTTATCTCACTCCAATTACATTGCTGTAATTAACTTTACCAATTTCGGACGTTATATATGTGAAAAATGGGAAGAAAAGTCAGCTTTTTAGGAAACCTATTTCAGACATTCCTGAAACATTTCTAAGACATCAGGTGACCCTGTGACGTCACTGTTTGTATACCTCACTCACAACAATACTTTTAGGGTGTAAAGTTGTATACTTGAGCTGCCAAAAACATCAACGATATTACTCCTTTTTCCCCGAAATGCCACAATTCTGTGTTGTTGGAGGTTGCAGTTATACCTCACCAAACAAAAGCATCAACTTTTGTAGCTTTCCGAGTTGAAGAACCAACGTAAAACGCCGCAGACTTTGGATCAATTTTGTGAGATCCACGCGGATTATCTTTAAGAATTGATACCCCCTGGCCCACTCACCCATTACCATATATCACCAACAGCCATGTAGCTGTTATCTTTAAGAATTGATACCCCCTGGCCCACTCACCCATTACCATATATCACCAACAGCCATGTAGCTGTTATCTTTAAGAATTGATACCCCCTGGCCCACTCACCCATTACCATATATCACCACCAGCCATGTAGCCTTTATTTTTAAGAATTGATACCTCCTGGCCCACTCACCCATTACCATATATCACCACCAGCCATGTAGCCTTTATCTTTAAGAATTGATACCCCTGGCCCACTCACCCATTACCATATATCACCAACAGCCATGTAGCTGTTATCTTTAAGAATTGATACCCCCTAGCCCACTCACCCATTACAATATATCACCACCAGCCATATAGCTGTTATCTTTAAGAATTGATACCCCCTGGCCCACTCACCCATTACCATATATCACCACCAGCCATGTAGCCTTCATCTTTAAGAATTGATACCCCCTGTCCCACTCACCCATTACCATATATCACCATCAGCCATGTAGCCTTTATTTTTAAGAATTGATACCTCCTGGCCCACTCACCCATTACCATATATCACCACCAGCCATGTAGCTTTTATCTTTAAGAATTGACACCCCCTGGCCCACTCACCCATTACCATATATCACCACCAGCCATGTAGCCTTTATCTTTAAGAATTGACACCCCCTGGCCCACTCACCCATTACCATATATCACCACCAGCCATGTAGCCTTTATCTTTAAGAATTGATACCCCCTGGCCCACTCACCCATTACAATATATCACCACCAGCCATGTAGCCTTTATCTTTAAGAATTGATACCCCCTGGCCCACTCACCCATTACCATATATCACCACCAGCCATGTAGCCTTTATCTTTAAGAATTGATACCCCCTGGCCCACTCACCCATTACCATATAACACCACCAGCCATGTAGCCTTTATCTTTAAGAATTGATACCTCCTGGCCCACTCACCCATTACAATATATCACCACCAGACATGTAGCCGTTATCTTTAAGAATTGATACCCCCTGGCCCACTCACCCATTACCATATGGCCCACTATATATCACCACCAGCCATGTAGCCTTTATCTTTAAGAATTGATACCCCCTGGCCCACTCACCCATTACCATATATCACCACCAGCCATGTAGCCTTTATCTTTAAGAATTGATACCCCCTGGCCCACTCACCCATTACCATATATCACCACCAGCCATGTAGCCTTTATCTTTTAGAATTGATACCCCCTGGCCCACTCACCCATTACCATATATCACCACCAGCCATGTAGCCTTTATCTTTAAGAATTGATACCCCCTGGCCCACTCACCCATTACAATATATCACCACCAGACATGTAGCCGTTATCTTTAAGAATTGATACCCCCTGGCCCACTCACCCATTACCATATGGCCCACTATATATCACCACCAGCCATGTAGCCTTTATCTTTTAGAATTGATACCCCCTGGCCCACTCACCCATTACCATATATCACCACCAGCCATGTAGCCTTTATCTTTAAGAATTGATACCCCCTGGCCCACTCACCCATTACAATATATCACCACTAGACATGTAGCCGTTATCTTTAAGAATTGATACCCCCTGGCCCACTCACCCATTACCATATGGCCCACTATATATCACCACCAGCCATGTAGCCTTTATCTTTAAGAATTGATACCCCCTGGCCCACTCACCCATTACCATATGGCCCACTATATATCACCACCAGCCACGTAGCCTTTATCTTTAAGAATTGATACCCCCTGGCCCACTCACCCATTACCATATGGCCCACTATATATCACCACCAGCCATGTAGCCTTTATCTTTAAGAATTGATACCCCCTGGCCCACTCACCCATTACCATATGGTCCACTATATATCACCACCAGCCACGTAGCCTTTATCTTTAAGAATTGATACCCCCTGGCCCACTCACCCATTACCATATGGCCCACTATATATCACCACCAGCCATGTAGCCTTTATCTTTAAGAATTGATACCCCCTGGCCCACTCACCCATTACCATATGGCCCACTATATATCACCACCAGCCATGTAGCCTTTATCTTTAAGAATTGATACCCCCTGGCCCACTCACCCATTACAATATATCACCACCAGCCATGTAGCCTTTATTTTTAAGAATTGATACCCCCTGGCCCACTCACCCATTACAATATATCACCACCAGCCATGTAGCCTTTATCTTTAAGAATTGATACCCCCTGGCCCACTCACCCATTACCATATATCACCACCAGCCATGTAGCCTTTATCTTTAAGAATTGATACCCCCTAGCCCACTCACCGATTACAATATATCATCACCAGACATGTAGCCTTTATCTTTAATCTTGTACTCACGTAATCCGGCTCGTGGAGGATCAATAATACCAATCACTTTCTCTGAATCGCTAATGTCTTGCATGACAGAGGGCAGCCTATCTTCAGCTTTTCCGCAAATGTAAGTGGCATTCTCTATCCCTGTGGACGCATATAGATGGACAGAGATGAGACATTGCTTGGCCAATATTTCAGTTTATTCTTCCTTCACAAAGATTTTGTCAAGGTGATTGTCTCATCTCAACCAATGCAAACAAGAGCGGGTATATCTACTGATTTGATATTGCTATAAATTCCCACTTAACAAACCGCAGCTCACCACCTCCTCCCTTCACCCCTCCCCCACCTCCACCCTGCACCCCTTGCCCCCTGCCCTGACATACCAAACTTTACATCTGATATAGCCCCTCTTCCTATCATGCCCAGCCATTCTTTCACATGGAAGACCCACAAAGATTTTCAGGTAACTACAGAAAATGAAGCTGAATGCAAAGAAGAGTTCAACTGCAGCAATGTTGAAGCTAACATTAATATTTTGTGATTTTTAAGGATAAACCAGGTGACCAGTGAAATCAAACTCAATTACTTTAGTGCCTGGAAGGATGGCTGTGTCCATTTAACTTTTGAGACATGAAATTTAATGTATTAGGATAGACGAGTAATATTTGGCTACCTTGAAGCATTCAAGTGGTTGGAAACCACACAAGAAGGGGGAGGAGGAGGGGGTTTTCTCTTATGTGTGAATGTTAACTTGGCTTCGTTAAGAGTGACACAAAAGGTACAACCCAACAGAATAGTTTAGCTTCAACACAGGGACAACTTTATTCAATTGTTTCTCTTTTCCCTTCTTGAAACAAAGTTGATTATTACCGTTATTCTTAGCGTTAACCTTAGCATCTTCCACGGCTTGTTTACATAGTTCCACACCGATGACTTTCTTCACCCTCTGAGAATGAAAATAACAAAATGGGTCTTTACATTAAATCATTCATAATATTCTGAGAGAAAACAACCACTACATAGTTTGAAAAACCACTACATGGAGTGTTTGCTCAGTGGTTAATGCTGGTGCCTTCCAATCATAAGGCCCCCCGTTCGAGTCACTCCAAGATAAATGTATGTCGTCCAGTTACAGAGTTGTTGACAATTCATAATCATGGACGTTAAATATGAATCTAAGAGACTGACTTCGGTCAGCTTGCGGCTTTCATAAGCCAATGAGGCTTCTTCGCGAGTTCCTCTTGCAAGAGGATCTCATATACATACATAAAGCTCATTCAACCAAAAAGGAAGTCCTTCAAAGTCATGTGAACTTGACCCATTACCTACATACTTGCTTAAGAAATGTATAACTGTGATTGTGCCATATATATCTATTATCATTAACAAATCCATTCAACGAGGTGTTTTTCCTGATAGCCTTAAGGTTGCACATATTCGGCCACTTCTTAAGAAAGATGGCTTAGATAAAGAAAGTTTTAAGAATTACAGACCAGTGGCAAACCTAAAATTCTTGGGGAAAACTATTGAACGCATTATTTCTAGTCGCATTACTGATCATATGAATACCAATGATGTCTATGATCCATTTCAATCTGCTTATAGGGCTAACCATGGTATTGAGACTGCTCTACTTCGAGTAAGCAGTGATATACTTTCTGAAATGGATAATGGTAGAATAGTGGCTATGGTCCTTTTAGACTTGAGTGCCGCATTCGACACTGTGGACCATGAAATTCTGCTTTCGCGTTTGAATAGTTTCGTGGGTATTGATGCTGTTGCTCTGGAGTGGTGCAACTCTTACTTAAACAGACGACCTCAATATGTTTGTATTGGGGATGAATTATCCAATCCTGTGTACATGGATTATTCAGTTCCACAGGGTTCAGTCCTTGGACCTCAGTGGTTCCCTATTTATACACTTCCAATTCGTTGAATTTTGGTGAAGCACAATATTTCATATCACGTTTATGCAGACGATACCCAGATTTACATTGATTTCAGTCCTTCTCAAGATGAGAGTGTTAAAGCCATCAGATGCCTTGAGAGTTGCATCAATGATATCCGTTTGTGGATGAGACGTAATTTTTTGAAGCTTAATGAAGAAAAAACTGAGTTTTTGCTTTTTGGTTCTTGTCATCAGCTTGCTAAAATTAATATTCCATTCATATCAATTGGTAATGTTCAGGTTCGCCCTTCCACTCATGCGCGTAATCTTGGTGTAATTTTCGATTCCAATATGTCTATGAAACGCCACATTTCCAAAAAAACAAGTTCTGCTGCATTTCATCTCAGAGGCATCTACAAATTACGAAACTATTTAAATGATAAGGCAACTGAAAAATTGTACATTCTTTTATCACTTCAAGGTTGGATATGGGCAATTCCTTACTCCTCGGTCTTCCACATGAACAGATTCATAGACTCCAATTAATCCAAAACTCAGCTGCACGTATTGTAACTCATTCTCATAAGCATTGTCATATCCACCCTGTCTTAAAAAACCTGCACTGGCTACCTGTAAAATATCGTATTATGTATAAAATTCTCCTTATTGTTTATAAATCACTTAAAGGACATGGTCCAATGTATATTTCTGACTTATTACATATTTATGTCCCCTCTCGTAATCTAAGATCCAGCTCTCAATTTTTATTATCTGAAATTAAGTCCAAACATTCTTGGGGGGATAGGTCATTTATTGTTTCTGCCCCTCGCTTATGGAACCAACTTCCCTTAAAAATCAGAAAAACATCTACTCTCTCTAACTTTAAGAAGAGCATAAAATCCCACTTAATGACAAAAGCTTTTATATGATCTTATACCATTAAGTTTTTCTTCTGTCATCGTTTTGTATTATTCTGTATTATTTGTATCATTTCTCATTGTCATTTGCGCCATGAACATTCTTTGAGTGGTGTGTGCGCATTATAAGTCTTATTATTATTATTATTATTATGGCCACACCTACCGGTACAATGCCTCATGAGAGTATTCTTGCATGTCTATGGAAGGCCAATCATGCACCCTAAGATCATTAAAGTGCAGCATGCAGGTCAACTGAAGCTACTCACATGAGCTAATGACAGTCCAATGGTCCCAGTCCCACAGCAGACGTCTAACAACACCGAGTCTTTGGTTACTTCCGCCCAGTCCCCGGCCGTCTGGAATAATACCTCAGCCGCTTTCGTGTTTACTGCAGAGGAAAACAAAACATTCCCATCGGGCATCTCGTGAGAGAAAGAACAACATCTCTAGAATAAATGTTATAAGTTACACGGTATGCTAATGGCAAAATGAGTCCTGTGTATGATAATGAGTATTAACCGACAAACAGGTTCAGACACAGTCCACAATACTGAGAAAGCAATGATTCCACTTTCACCAAAGGTAGGGTTACCATACTTCTTAGGTTGAAAACATGAAACACGCAAGTCTCTCCCTCCCTCCCCCCCCCCCGGGAAGAAAATTTGCATTTTAAAAGTAGGGTTAACATATAACTGTCCCTGTCAAGTTTTATGCAGCTAGTATGCAGTCATCAATGATAACCAGTAGAACATTTGTACCTGCGTCAGTTGGCCTATATTGTTAACACACAGTGATATTTTGGAACATCAACAAAAGACCTTTGGAAATTAAATTTTCAAATTTCAGCCCGCCGGTGGGACGACATATTTTCGTTGCAAGAACGTTACAATCTCAATTTAAAGGAGACGTCTCATAACCATACCAAATGAAATGCATGCTAGCGACACTCAGGGGAATAACTAGCAAAACTTCAGCTTCCTTTATGGTCTCCACAATTACATTCCATTCTTGCATGTGAAGATCTTCATTGGACATACTTCTATCAAATCAGCACGGTTTCCATCCGTTTTGCTATTTTGACACCAACCAATTATTAGGTTATAGAGTCTCAGACCAGGAAATTTCATTTTGTTTGTGGCAAAAGGACATCCAGGCAACTTGTTTATTTGAATAGAGATCTTCATTATGTATTTATAGTATTGTGATTAATTGCTATGATGGCAAAAAGGCACTGCCAAATTCTTATTTTGCTTAAGTGAAACTTACCAAAAAACCTGGTTTTTCCACACTGCTAATAGCAACAACAATAAAAAACAATCTAGATATCTTTCTTCTTACTCCAGAAATACATTTTGGCTGTTCTAGGAAATGGATAATTCTCACAACAATTTATTCTTCTTTTGTAAAACTTGTTGAAGATTATTTCATTGAAATATCTTACATTAGAAAATTTGTTTAATTGTCACTATATTCTGCATCTTATATTGTTCATCAAATATGCAAATTTAGGTGAGACACTTTCAGCTCAATTGACAGAATGATTTTTATCTGAAATTTTGCAGAAAAGTTTCGAAACTGTCAACAGGACAACCTTTAAAGTTTCAAAATGTTTTTTACCTTGAAAAAATGCATCCTGTGATATCCTGAACTTTAACCCGAGTAATTCCTCTGTTACGTGGGTATCGCCGAGAACGAGATAAAAGTTGGTTTCGAAACCTTTCTCCTTTAAGCTGAATGAGACAAGATGAAGATAATAGCTGACTTTAGAAACGAGCTAAATGGTATTTTGACCAAACAGGAAATTGATGGTACTAGGCTGTGCAAAATAGTTAAATACATCACAGATATTGTATCTTGATAGCTGGTTGGAGATTGGTTCAGTTTGTCTAACTGAACTACTGTGAAGTACCAGGCACTGTGACAAATTCTACCCAACCTGTGACGAATGGCCTGGTACTGTGATAAACTCTACCTGACCTGTGACGAATGGCCTGGTGCTGTGACAAATTCTACCCGACCTGTGACGAATGGCCTGGTTCTGTGATAAACTCTACCTGACCTGTGACGAATTGCCTGGTACTGTGATAAACTCTACCTGACCTGTGACGATTTGCCTGGTACTGTGATAAATTCTACCTGACCTGTGACGAATGGCCTGGTTCTGTGATAAACTCTACCTGACCTGTGACGAATTGCCTGGTGCTGTGATAAACTCTACCTGACCTGTGACGAATTGCCTGGTACTGTGATAAACTCTACCTGACCTGTGACGAATTGCCTGGTACTGTGATAAATTCTACCTGACCTGTGACGAAAGGCCTGGTACTGTGATAAACTCTACCTGACCTGTGACGAATTGCCTGGTACTGTGATAAACTCTACCTGACCTGTGACGAATTGCCTGGTACTGTGATAACTTCTACCCAACATGTGACGAATGGCCTGGTTCTGTGATAAATTCTACCCAACATGTGGGGTAAAAACCCTAGAACCATGATGAATTTAGCCAACCTACCTAATGGTCGCTTTAAAGGTTCTATCCACCAAACCTTTCATGATAGCATCACATCACAAAAGTTCTTTCAATCAATGAGCAATGCTTTTAAAACCATTTTTATTTTAACTCACGGTTTCAGTCAATTAAGTATTTTAACTTAATAATTCATTTCACAAGTAACATATTCCCAACTTAACCTTTCAAGATTGGATTATCCAGTTAATCTCATCTATCGCTCTATTGGTTTGCGGAGATGAAAGTTCAAGAATTATGTTAAAAGAGGGAACTATTTCTTGAATATGTTAACCATGCATGATGCCAGAGAGCAAAGAAACTGTCTACCGGCTTTTGTATCATACTTTTATTCCAAAATGGCACATCCAGTGAAGGCTGGCCAGTGGTTATTTAACATATTATTCCAATAAAAGTAAAAATAAAACATTACAATAAACTGTGTCTATATGTAAATGTTCTGACAATTTGCATTTCCTCTCTGGTAATCCTGAACAATGTTAGTCCTGTCCATCTTTCAATCTTATATTATAGTAGTCAGGGATGTGCCCACGCTGGGCGGCACCGCACAGCACTATAAATTACCGCTCAGCACCGTCTTAAAAAAGCACTATTTTCATCTAAAATTCCGACATTCCTAACAATATATTCAACATAAATTGGGCCTAGCCTATGCCAAAATCATACAGACTAATAATGCATCAGTTATGCAGGCGAGAAACATTACTTACGGCTCTCAATCGGTCCCTTGTCAAATCTCTTTGAAACAAACTAATAACATTTACCAGGTACGTAATATATTTCACTAAAAAAATATTAAAAAATGTAAATTGTTAGCAAAACTAGTACTTGTGTATGTGCTTTAAAAGCTACACAAGTGCCAGCATTTGGCATCTGAGCACCTTCAAAAATCGGCGATCAGTATACCTGGCACTCAGGAAATCCTGGGCACATCCCTGAGTAGTTAATCTACTACCCTTCATGCACCTCCTTTGTTTTTGTTTCATGCTTCTTCTCACCTTTTACCTACAAGTTGTAAATACAAAGATGTCAACCCAGAGGAAGATCCAGGTCCTGAAGTGAAGTATTCTCTCAGTTTCTGCTTCTCTGCTTCAAAGTCTTCCTGAAAGATAAATGATTTATCATTTTTCTAGGGATTTTTTTTGGGACACTCTTTTTTACCGTGAAAATGCTACAACGCAAGATTTCTCTTGGTAGCACAGCATAATTATAATGTTGAGTAAAAATTGTGAACAGAACAACAATCATCTCTCATTTATCAACTGGGTTTATTTCTGTGAGTGTTCAAACCAATAAGTCCACTAACAGCTTGAGGGACGACAGGGGGATGATAGGGATGATGAACTGGTGTAGGGGGACAGTCAGTGGTAACTATTGCAAAAGAGATAATATTATCAAAAGCTGCATTCCCTTTAACTACGTCTGACAGAAGAATGACCGACCCCTAACCAACAAAAACAGGTAGAAGATGATGATGCAAGAAGCATTACCTTTGGAAGGTCCTGAGGGTGAAGCTGGAGGATGGCCATGACCTCTGACCTCTCAGTGGTTCTGACTGTCAGTTGAGACCAGTGACCTTCGTGGCTAACGACATCAAAGTATCTGAGCTCTGATTGGTCCAAGTAAGCCTGCATATGCTCCACTACTCTCTTGGATCCAGGGGAGAGGTTTTTACAGGGTAGAGGGGAAGCTACAGCGGTATGGCCTCCTGTGTGTGAGTATTAAGAGCATGGGTTGTTTATGGATTTATGGTTTATGGATATTAACTACTTTTACAATTTCGGTTTTTTTATCTTTCACCTTTTGTCTCTTTTAATTGGCTGCTTCTGCTGCTTCATTACAAAGCCAAAATAATACTCTTTTGTTTCTACTGCTTCGTTAGGTCAGTTCTAAATTCTGATCTCTGTTTAACTCGACAGCTTTCTTGCAAGTTTAGGTCTTCGTCTCTGAAAACTATCTATTCCACACAGCTTTCACAGTGTTTCTAACAAAATGCTAACCAAATGCAAACCCCAAAACTACCACAGATAAATTATTGCAAAATTTCAAATGTTTTGATATTGCAAAAGAAAAGTTGTTGGCTAGAACAGGATTCAAACCAACCACTGCAGTAATCCAGAGGTCACCGGTCACTATTACCATTCTAGCCAAACCTTCTGTGCTCTTTCAAAATTCTTACAAACTCGATACTGTCCTTGAAAACTGTTTCGTGTTATTCCCTCTCGGTTCATTTAACAAACAGGTCAGTGTTCTGTAGATGAGTATTCATTTCTAAATCTACATACTTATTAAATATTCACATATAAATTTATATAGTTATTAAATATTCACATATAAATTTACATAGGTATTAAATATTCATCCATAAATCTACATAATTATTAAATATTCATCTGTAACTCTCCATGCAGTACTTAATGTTCATCTCCAGAATGCTTGTCTGTTTTTCAATAGTTTGTTTGAAAACAAATTTTCAGTACTAATTTGAAATAGTGTTCGATATTAGGCATGTAATGTCTGACCCTCATTAGTAAATACAACTCACCACTAATTACTGCATAATAATAATAATAATAATAATGGAGACAAAAATTAATTGTGGTGATAAACAAAATCACCTCTGTGAAATCAAACTAAAACTAAACCAAACTTCTTACAATTTATAATTTCAATCAATGTTAACTATCTAAACAATCAAGTTACTTTGAACAAATTCATAAGTAAATTCATAATTGTATTATCTATCAACCAGACTAACCTTTGTACTGTCCAATTCTAAACCCAACAATTTTTTCTGCAAAAAAAAAGGGAACGCATATGCCAAATATATATGAACTTTGCATAAAAGTCAAGAGGTATGAACTGAGTAAATAGAAATATTAATGCATTATATAATGCTGTCATATTTGTGAAAGTCAAGAGCTTAACATAATTGTATAGATCAGGGTTTCCCTAACTTTATCCCCTTACGAACCCCTGTGGATGTCAGAGTTGTCCACGAACCCCCAACTTTTCGAGACACGATCTGAGTCATTATTATACTATAATACACATAACAGTGCTTCGTAAAAGATCAAGGTCATAGTGTAATATTGTAGAGTTTGTCGATAGGTACGACTTTTGTACATTACTAAATTATATGATATTTCATATTTTAATTCAACAAAAAGTACTCTAGTTTTGACTTTCAGAAACGTCTCACAAACCCCCTGGGATGGACTCACGCACCCCCTGGGGGTTTATGCACCCCAGTTAGGGAATCCCTGGTATAGATATTATATACCACTGAGAGAATTACAGGGGAAGTCATAGGGGTAGATTTACCCCTCCTCCCTCCTTTTTTTTATGACTGTCATTTCAAACCTGCACATTCTATCACGAGATAGCATCTGAAGGCTTCCTCCCTTCAAGAATCTAAACCCAGAATAAAACTGAAAGACAAAATCCTGCCTCTGATGACCACTTATGAATCTAGCAAAATGCATCATAATTACTCTTAGGCAATTCCAAAGAGACTGTGAGATTACAGCAGCATTCTGCATTTTATCAAAATATTTTTGAGAATTTTATTACAAATGTTAAAAATACACAAATGATAGAAATGAACTAATGCAATAATGCAAGCAAGGTATAATCCATTCAACTAAAGACAAAATAATTGCCCAGAGACTGCATGTTTTTGATCAGTGTTAATCACATACATGAAACAAAGAGGTAGTTAAAAAAATAATTAAAATAAATAACACTGCTACAATTATTACATTATCACTGATATTTAAACTTGACTAGTCAAGTTAATAACCTTAGCATTGTGCGGTAGTGCAAATTTCACACAACTGGTAGTGTTGCAACATGAATCCCGGTATCTTAACTAATACTGGGATTTTCCTCGACATTTCATCTATGGTTATAAAGCACATAATTACGAGACTATCAATGTCATTCATTCAATGGCATAGCCTAGGCCAACTTCATACTCTTACATGCACAGGCCTTCATTTTTAAACATACACTTTCAAAAAGAAAAGCACAAACCGTGGAAAAAAGCACCCCACACCATCCTTCAGTCATACTCGACATACAATATATATAGTATTAACATGTTCGCACATGGATAAAACCTGTAATCTTTACACAAACAGAAACTGGGACTACTATAGAATTTAACAGCGAGCTCACCTTTTCCTTCTCGACTTTTGCCGATACTGAATTCACATTTGTTCCGATATCCATCCACAATAGGCTGAAACAAAGAAGCAAAAACTCATATCAGATTTCATAATTTTTTTATTACGGAAGAGAGAGGGTATGGAACGTGTCAAAAATTTGCACTAATCGTTCAATGCCATTATGCATTCCCAGACAAGACTATATCTATATCTGAATAACAATTAATGAAGCACCAACAAAAAATCTGGCTAAAATAAATTACAGAGCACAGAATGATTTATCCAGTATGGCAGCATCGCAAAATGCTATTCGAAGTTGGTAAAATTGCTATGCAAGTCCAAAAATGTATAGCTTTTCAAGCTGTGTTGGTAGCGGGTACTGCAATGTGAGATCTGCGGGCCATTTTTGTACTGCATTTTTTCTCTGGCAGGTAAATATATCTTTATCCCCAGCTTCCATGGTTCTACTGTTTAGTTCACCAGCATGTCCATAATGCAATATGGCTGCATTTTCACCTGAAGCACAGATACAGGTGTATGAGGTGTGCCTACATCCTCTATGGTAGTAGCAGTAATGTTTCAGCATTTACTGTATAAGAACTAAAAGTTCTGTGGTGAACGTATGGTAGTGCCTACTCTATTATAGTCCGTGTTTAAGGCTCCAGTAGATGTTTCGCTTTCGAAACTAAGATCTCTACATGAACTGAGAATATTTTTCGAGCTTGGGTGTACATTTATAAATCAGGAGACATTTGTGTTGCAAACACATTCAGTTTAAGGCAAGTGAGAGCTACCCTACAAAATCTGATTACAGATTATAAGTAATTCTTTCTTCCACCTGGAGAGAGACTTTGTTTAGCTTTGCGATTAAACCAAGAGATGCATTCTCTTGGTTTAGTTTCTATTTTGGTTTTCCTTTTTTTTTCTCTTTTAGGTAGCCAGAAATTTGCATAAGTTTTTTCAAAACTTCCTCTCAGGTTTACTTTCATTTCAATGACAAAGTTAAATAGTATGCTTCCTGTATTCTCTTGCAAGCTACATTTTCTGCGATTATATAATTAATTTTGTTTGTTAATATACTCTCCTTTCCCACCACGGTATATGTTCTGCACCACAGATTTGATAAATAAATGAACTGAAAGAAATTGAATTTCCATGTATTTCAATTGACTTCTCCAAGAGACTTCAAACACACATGTTTTAATTTTAACTTCATCAGAAAGTTTCCAAGATCATTTCTTTCATAGTTTGTTCTGCTCTTTTTTATTTAATTACATCCCATCTCTTTGTCAATGTCATATCGTTGTTACATTATGAAATGAGTGACATAAATTTAAACTGAAATTATGAATTCTACCATTTAAGGCAGAAACACAATTCTATGTATCACTTTTTTGATTTGTAAAATATCTTCGGAGATCTAGTTCCAACCAAGCACATAGAAAATACATTTTTCTTTTACTTACCGAGCGTTTAATTGACTCCAGGCTGATGCATCTACCATCATTTGCAGATCTGTAATTAAAAATCAGTGATATTACCAAAGAACAAATTTTTACCCTGGTTACCATAAACACAACAATCAGGAACTGTTTAAATATGGCATCAAACGCAAAATTAGTACAGATGGTGTTCTCAACCACCAACAAATATCAACTTTGTTCTATCGACCAGATTCAGAGGGTTATTAGATAAAGTATAATGACGCAGAATAACCCTACGGTATGACCATATTCCATAATACATAAATTGTAATATTCATATTGAATTTAATGAGCTGATAATGAATATATTAGATGAAGAATCATGACGCAGAATAACCCATATGAATTCCATATTCCATAATAGATCAATTGAAAATTCATATTGAAATTTAATGTGCTGATAATGAATATATATTATACTACCTTTGCTCATTTAGCCATTTTCTCATCTCTGGAATATTACTCTGATATTTATCTGTAAGGAATGTCAGAAAGTCTTTCATTGCTGTTTCCTTCATTGCCAGTTGTTCTTCATAGGGGAGATGCGCTAATGGTGTTACTGCATTAACAACACTGAGTGACAGAAGAGAAAACACAGTACTGAGTTAAATACCATGCTAAATCTTACATGCCCAATGTAGCCACTATTAATAACAGATAACCACAAAAGGATTGCCATGCCCAATGTAGCTACTATTAATAACAGATATCCACAAAAGGATAGCCACAAATGGCTAGCTATGCCCAATGTAGCCACTATTAATAACAGATATCCACAAAAGGATAGCCATGCCCAATGTAGCTACTATTAATAACACATATCCACGAAAGGATATCCACAAATGGCTAGCCATGCCCAATGTAGCCACTATTAATAACAGATATCCACAAAAGGATAGCCACAAATGGCTAGCCATGCCCAATGTAGCCACTATTAATAACAGATATCCACAAAAGGATAGCCACAAAATGGCTAACCATGCCCAATGTAGCCACTATTAATAATAGATATCCACAAATGGCTAGCCATGCCCAATGTAGCCACTATTAATAACAGATAACCACAAAAGGATTGCCATGCCCAATGTAGCTACTATTAATAACAGATATCCACAAAAGGATAGCCACAAATGGCTAGCTATGCCCAATGTAGCCACTATTAATAACAGATATCCACAAAAGGTTAGCCATGCCCAATGTAGCTACTATTAATAACACATATCCACGAAAGGATATCCACAAATGGCTAGCCATGCCCAATGTAGCCACTATTAATAACAGATATCCACAAAAGGATAGCCACAAAATGGCTAACCATGCCCAATGTAGCCACTATTAATAATAGATATCCACAAATGGCTAGCCATGCCCAATGTAGCTGCTATTAATAACAGATATCCACAAAAGGATAGCCACAAATGGCTAGCCATGCCCAATGTAGCCACTATTAATAACAGATATCCACAAAAGGATAGCCACAAAATGGCTAACCATGCCCAATGTAGCCACTATTAATAATAGATATCCACAAATGGCTAGCCATGCCCAATGTAGCCACTATTAATAACAGATAACCACAAAAGGATTGCCATGCCCAATGTAGCTACTATTAATAACAGATATCCACAAAAGGATAGCCACAAATGGCTAGCTATGCCCAATGTAGCCACTATTAATAACAGATATCCACAAAAGGTTAGCCATGCCCAATGTAGCTACTATTAATAACACATATCCACGAAAGGATATCCACAAATGGCTAGCCATGCCCAATGTAGCCACTATTAATAACAGATATCCACAAAAGGATAGCCACAAATGGCTAGCCATGCCCAATGTAGCCACTATTAATAACAGATATCCACAAAAGGATAGCCACAAAATGGCTAGCCATGCCCAATGTAGCCACTATTAATAACAGATATCCACAAAAGGATAGCCACAAAATGGCTAGCCATGCCCAATGTAGCCACAATTAATAACAGATATCCACAAATGGCTAGCCATGCCCAATGCAGCCACTATTACTAACAGATAACCATAAAAGGATAGCCACAGATGGCTAGCAATGCCCAATGTAGCCACTATTAATAACAGATTTCCCCAGATTGGCACTGCAGATATGAATTGCAGCCATATGAATACAAACATGCGTAAATTTGAGAATAGTAAATGGACCCTCTCTTTTGCCCCTCCATTAAAGCACTAAGCTTCATTTGTTTTTGTCATAACATTACAAGAGTATAAACCAATGGATAGGACACACAACTGAAGCAGAATACGGGCAAACTTTGATAACACGGTTCTGATTTATAAACAAGGTGCAGGGGATGTCCTGATTAGTGGATATTGACAACTCTGTTCTAATAAATAATAAATACGCTAAATCAAAAAAAGTATCAAAGCGCATCACAAAAAACAAAAAACGATAAAAAGGAATAAATACATAATAATAACATAAATACATAATAAATACCAACACAAAAAAGTAAAAACAATAAGAGGTTATTAAAAATACAATAGGAGGTTACATTTCCTCCTCTGTACTTCATCAAGCAGCCCTGTATAATATCCATCATGATCCGACTAATATTCGACAATAAATCTTTGGAATTAATTCTGTTGAAAGCAAAGCTGATTTCTGGATAGGTGAAAAGCAAAAGATACAATCCTTGTAGATTATCAGCTGGTATGGCACACACATTGAGAAGTACCATGCACATGCACACACACACACACATACACACAGTACGGTCGAAATCCTAGGCAAATGTAGAGTTTAGCTCGGATTGCTAAATTTCTAAAAGATTCAGACAATTCCTGCAACGGCACTTCCATTCACTTGTGATCGTTTAATACGGTTTGCTCCTCGAGCAAAGGGTTGTTCTTGTACTATCAATCATCTCTTTTACAACATATCGCGAGTTCCTGCTTGCAGCAGGATCTAAAATACATACATATCCAACTACGATGCCCCTTACATACCAAAAGTATCCTATGAATTACAGTCGCCCAGACATCAACATCAGAAAATTTTAAAAACCAGGTTCATTGAAAGTTTGAAGTCTGAGCTGAAAATTTTGACATTTTCATCTCTCAGTTGAAAGTTTGCAATAGAAAGTTGCAAATTTTCAAGGTAAAGAAAGCAGTTTGAAACAGAGACTATTTAATTTGTTTCTGATGTCTCTTTTGGGCATCCTTCACAGCAATGAAGAGCTGAACGGTAAATCCTTTTACCTCTCCTCAGCGGATAACTTGGGTTTCTTGGGATCCTCTTCCGGTTCTTCTGCTTCGTTTTTCCTTTTGGCTGTGACGGGATCTACCACAGGATCAGCTTCCTATGGAGAGGAGTATACAGGTTTGTGTAAATGTTTAAATTACAAGGATCATGAATGTTCCATCATGTCAATTTAAATTGAGAAGTTTGTTGGCTTACAGAGGATAATTACATTCCTGTATTTATTACTGTATTTATTGGCTGTGACGGGATCTACCACAGGATCAGCTTCCTATGGAGAGGAGTATACAAGTTTGTGTGAATGTATAAATTACAAGGATCATGAATGATCCATCATCATGTCATTTTAAATTATCATTTTGAAGACAGAAATCCTGACCAAGAAATTTATGACTTAAAGGGTGTGAAGACTCGCGCAAAAAGAAACGTCTAATGCCAGTAATCTGACCTAGTTTCGAATGAGGTGTAACAGAAGTGTTAGACACCACCATCGGTCCCAGAAAATACACACAGTTTGCATCCGTCGGTAATTAGACACTAGTGTACAGTCAGTATATACAGCTGCGGTCAATACCCACAGCACAGTGTACACACGATACAGCGATGGACATCTCAGGTCCAGCTAAAGATAACAAGGTATCACGTTTCGTTACTGTCTGCATTTTGTAGCGACAAGAGAAAAACTTCACCTGCAAGCATCGGAAAGTTAACTTTTTCACAGGGTGGCACGTGGTTTGGGGCAAGTCTTCAATGCTTTAATACAGAGGATTATTACATTCCTGTATATATTACTGTGAAGTGAACAAAAACTCACTGCCAAAAAAACTTTGCTGAGCTGACAGTGTCCAGTTTTGTCTTCAACAGCTTATTCTACAAAGTGTGACACATGTGAATTTACTGTACTGGTCAGCTCCTAAGAGCATTTGTGCAATACTGATGTGCCTTCACCAGATTTTAAAAAAATGATAATTTAAGTTTCATGAAATATCCTCATCTGTTTTCAAACTATATTCAATGTGCATTTGGTAATCAAAATTAAAAAGTCTCACTATAAAATTGCCCTTACTTGTATTTTAAAATTCAACTTCTTTAGAAAAGCCCTTCCTGACAGTACAGGAACGATACGTCTGTCATAGCCATTAGCCTTGCTCTTAAGGATTGCAAATACTAAAACATCATAAGAGGTCAAATAATACAAAGGATTTAATCACACATGTAGCTTTAAAAAATAATAACAAAGCAGATTGGCTTTCCAGTTTCTCGTTTTCGGTCTGTGATTTGCGTGACTTCGTGTGTCTTTCGGATTTAATATCTACCCCCCATAATTTCACATATTAGGAGATGTTCAGTCCTATCTGCCATCCTCCCCCCCCCCCTCCCCCTGCCCCAAATACTGAAATCTTCAGTAAGTTTCCTGGGTTTTTTATTAATTACAATATCAATTTGTGTTGTTGCAGCTGCAATCTTGAAATGGCCCATTTATAGTAGCATGATTTCCTATTGACTTATTTTAACTCTAGATACCTTAGCAAATAGTATCTTCTTCTTCCACTGATAGCCTTTGATGGTCTTAAGAGCAGCTTGTCGTCCCTCTTCGTTACTGTAATAAGGACAGACCGAACAGTAGTTAAATTTATGACTGCATCCTTTAATTTTACTGCATAGTTGTCAGTTTCTAGCGGGCTGACTTGTCCATAAAATTATATTCTATTGTAATCCCTATCAAATTGTAACAGACCATAAGTGAGTATGAAAAGTTTTTGTTTTATAGCATCTCTCCTGTGGTGGATTTACTAATAAAACTGGTCACATTGGAAACCTCACCGTGATTTTTCCACCAAATGAAGGTTCATGAGAGTAAGTAATTAAAGAACTTGGTTGGATCATCTGGAGTTCTGGAAACTTTTCATTAGTAGCAAGTAAAACACAGGTGAAGATCAGCTGGAAATATCAAAATTTTGGATATTTTTACTCCACTTTTCAAATGAAACTTGGCTAGACAAGCCAATAATCTAGCTCCATTGATATAAGATTTTTAATATAAAAACGCTTCCAAAACTTTTATCAAACAAACTCAAGGAAGGGGAATTCAGAAAAGAGATAGGCACATTGTGTAGAACTAGTGCAGGAGCATATATGAGCCAAAACGGAATACCTAATGGTAAGTATCAAGGAGGTATCTACTGTACTGAAAGGTTGTTTACAACTTTCCAGCAGATACGACACCGAAGGAAAAACAAGGTTTACGTACTTGAAAGTTACAAAGGCTAGGTTTGAATGAGAGATGGATTTGATCTTCTTTGGCTTCAATCCTAATTTGTGGAATAACTTCTTAAATTCCTGAAACGATAAGAAAACATGGAAATTCTAACGACAGACTGAGATTTACACTCTCACAACGAAGAAAAGAAAATGGAATGTTTAAGTCATAAATAAGGCTCTACTTTAACAGTTGGTCTTAAGAACTTTCTGACAAATTTGTCCTTCCTTTTCAAATTCTCTTAAATTCCTGAAATGATAAGAAAAAATGGAAATTCTAATGAGGGACTGAGATTACAAACTCACAATGAAGAAAAGAAAATGGAATGTTTAAGTCATAAATAAGGCTCTACTTTAACAGTTGGTATTAAGAAACTTTTTGACAAACTTGTCCTTCCTTTTCAAATTCTCTTAAATTCCTGAAATGATACGAAAAAAATGGAAATTTTCATGACAGACTGAGATTACAGATCATTACACTCTCACAACAAAGAAAAGAAAATGGAATGTTTAAGTCATAAATGAGGCTCTACTTTTAACAGTTGGTTTTAAGAAACTTTCTGACAAACTTGTCCTTCCTTAAATTCAAATTCTCTTAAATTCCTGAAATGATACAAAAAAAATGGAAATTCTCATGACAGACTGAGATTACAGATCATTACACTCTCACAACAAAGAAAAGAAAATGGAATGTTTAAGTCATAAATGAGGCTCTTCTTTAACAGTTGGTATTAAGAAACTTTCTGACAAATTTGCCCTTCCTTTTCAAATTCTCTTAAATTCCTGAAATGATAAGAAAAATTGGAAATTCTAATGAGAGACTGAGATTACAAACTCACAATGAAGAAAAGAAAATGGAATGTTTAAGTCATAAATGAGGCTCTACTTTTAACAGTTGGTTTTAAGAAACTTTTTGACAAACTTGTCTTTCCTTTTCAAATTCTCTTAAATTCCTGAAATGATACGAAAAAAATGGAAATTCTCATGACAGACTGAGATTACAGATCATTACACTCTCACAACAAAGAAAAGAAAATGGAATGTTTAAGTCATAAATGAGGCTCTACTTTTAACAGTTGGTATTAAGAAACTTTCTGACAAATTTGTCACTCCTTTTCAAATTGTTTGTCTACAGAGATTAATTTTTTTGCACGGATCAACATTTTTCAAAGTTTTGCAAAAAAAAGACATGTTACAATGCCATTGCCAAAAATGCAATTTCTTGCAATTGTGACCAATACTTCAACTCACGGAATATCCATAATACCGCGGTAGATTTTGTATTGCAATCTTGAATATTTCTGATGTAAATTCACCCCTCTTTGTATAATGGTAAGGATCGGTATCCAAGGAGTTTTCATCCACATCCTTGACCGACAGGCCACTTGTGTTTGAAGACTTCTGGTCTTTATCTTCGACATTTTCTGTTGCCATAGAAACTGTTCCTGTGGTATCCATTTGAGTTGACTTGACTTTCTGAGATCTGAAGAAGATGAAGGAATCAGAAAGTTAGCAAATCTCTCGATGGTTTTTTTTAAGAAACTTCCTAAGCGCTCACGTGACTGCAGGTCACCCTGTGACATACATGTGCCGAGTCGGTTAAGGAAACTTTCAATCAAGGTATTCACTTTAGCACTAACACTATGCCGATTCCACACTGTCATATTGTCAAAATAAAAATGCCAACGAATTGTGTAGTAGGAGGCTGCAAAAACACTTCAGAAAACCAAAATTTAAGTTTCATTTTGTTTCCCAGTCATCAAACCGACAAAAAACGTTGCAGGCTTTGGATTAATTTTGTATATAGCACCGCAAAAACTTTTTGCCCTGGGTTTTCCCACCATCTGCAGACAAATACATATGTTCAGCGCATTACGACACAAACATGTATTATAGGCAGTATTGTCTACGAAGAGGCCCTCTATAGGTAAAGTCTCCCTAATTTTGATATATGCCTAAACTCATTAGCCACAATTGGCCCGTTTTTCCAATGTGCTTTCTCAAGTGTTAATCTTTAGCCGTGATTTACCCCATAGGTGCAGGAAAAAAAGATCATATTACAAAAGAGTACACTGTACAATAGACTTACAGGAGTTCTCTTGAGCAGAACAAACGACACGACACTACCCACAGAGCTAACTATATATAGTGATGCACACTAACACGTACGAACGATATGAATTGTAGGCATGTATATATTGTACTGAGACAGTAACAGTTTTCACATTTTTTTACTTTTGAAACTTGTTTATGGAATATGGAATCTCTCAAGTGCTTTTTTACCATGGTGTTCCCTTCGCTTAATTGTGTATCTGCTTTTGTGGAGTTGTCTTTCTGAAAGCCTTACATTATGGCAGCAAGACTGAGACATATTTTGATAGACCAGTTAAAATGGGAAAACGGTGGTTTTATTCTGGATGAAATGTCCATGCACATAGGTCAAAATTATGCTGGCCATGGCTGGAACCCATTAAATTACCGATGCATGGTCTAAACTTAGATTACACAAGCCTTAAGCCTAAACCATGGTTTCATTCCTTCGTACAAAAGTAGAACATTCGCATTGAAAATCGGTAGAATTTGCAGGCAGACACAGAATAATTGACGAATGTCAAAGTGCTATCAGTACCACCACTGTAGCATGGACCGTACCAAGCGTAGGACTAACCTAGGACTGTTACTGTGTTAGGCCTAAGCTAGTCTAGGCCTAGGCATACCTGCGTTGGTTTATGATAGGCAACCAGCCATTTTTATTGAGTGAGAATGTAGTAAGTATACTGGAACACCGGTCACAGTCTCTTAATTTTAAATAAAGAAAACGACGTTTTACACTCATCAAAAACATTTACATGTGTCACACTAGAAGTGATTCCCTTGAATTGCGGCCGAGGCGAAGCTTTCTCAGTCGTACATGCAGCTGTCTGCTGGTTAGATCTTCTGTATCGTTATACCAAAGACGAGTGTTTATGTTAGACGCCCTCTAATCGTAAAAGTTGAACGTCTTTCTTTTCGCATTCTAAAGGTCCGACATCTTCCAGAGAAAAATTAAAATCTTTAATTCAATGAATAGAATTTGAGAGCATATAAAGGAAACACAAATTACACTGTGGACCAATGCAATGATGCTGCAAAAACCATCAGATTTTGCAAAAGTCCCATCATAATTAGTCGTACATACTTTACAAATTGCTGTTTTGAATTTGGTCGTTTGTGTTAATTGTCATAAACTCTCAACTTACCAAATTTAAGCACTTTCCTTGAGTTTTTATCACTAAATGACTGGGAGAAGTTGATTATTCCACTAAATCAATAAAAAAAAATTGTCTCATAGATACTCTTTTATGTTTAGAAATTTCTGATCACAGACAACAACAAAACCAAATCAGAAATTCCAAGCGTTTTGACGTTACCATACACTTTGAGTTTGAAAGTTTTAACTTCACGGCAGTTTGCCGTTTCATATTGATGGATGTCTTGTACATTATTTCTCTGGTGGAATCGGTACTGTACTATTTTATGACAATATTCTCGGCTGTACAACTTAAAGGGGACAAAAGCCCAATCACTATTATTGGTCTATGTGATAGACATTGCAGTCATTAACAACCCAGGCTGCTCATGGAGCTAAGACTTTTATTTCCATTTGGGAGATGTAATGTTTCTTCACACACAAGGATGAGACATGATCAAGTCTAAAACTATTTTGTTCTTCACAAAGAACTGTCATATAAGCTAATAATGATGGTAGGGTTTATATATACTTTCAAGTGCACCTGAGGGGGTATCCACACCATCATGTAAACCCTCCCCTGCCCCTCCCATTCATCAGTTTTGTACAAACAACTCAATGTGCACTGTTTATAAATGACTTCTCATTATGGTAAAAAAGGTATCTTTTTCAATTAATTGTAATTAAAGAGTGCCCTTTACTTATTAAAAAAGTGTCATTTCTGACAAAATATGGAGCAAATGTGACTAAAAAGTACCATTTTATTAAAGGAAGTACTGGAATTTGTGGTACAGAATGCACATAGGATGCAGATGTTGTAGTCAGTTTGAGATAACACTTTGAATTGCCACCTCAAATCAGTCACATGTCCCACTGCCACTCACAGTCTGTGCCGCCTCCCCCCCCCCCCCCCCCCCGTTAACCAACCCATAATTGGGGGTGATAACATACAACAAACATTTTGTTTAATTTTCTGTTCCTTTATGGAAGAGCTGCTCTTTTTAAAAATGCAATATTTTATAAAAAGTAACTTCAACTGATAACAGTCATTTGCATATCAATATAACTTTTGGGTGAAAATATTATCACCAAGTTTTAAAGTAAATTCAATTTAAAAATAAATAAATAAACTTGAGACAAACACTTTTTGAAAAACCCTTTTTAAAGCCATCCAAGAAATGTTCAATGCCCAGCACAAAGTAAAGGCTATCATGTTTTTCATCTTGCTGAATCTTGTATTTTAGCATAAGGGATGGACTAAACCAAAACGACAAAATAAACAAAATTTTCTTCTTCAGAAAGCTGTTTATATCATAATGCAAAATGATTCTGCAAGCTAGTAGACAGAGCTTTGATATGTGCAGCGTAGCATTTTAAAGGAGCCCAAGGGGTTAAAAAGCAAAAGCATTATTATTGTAAGCTGACTTCCAGTGACATCTCCACTTCTTGAGATACTGGAAGACTTTGGGAAAACAGATTAATTCAACATGATGAGTCTCATATTTAGTAAGAGAAAATGCCAGTTCATTTTAATTTCATGTGACGATTAATGGTCAAGAAAAATGGCATAGTCACAGCAGGACCATGTCATATGGGCACCCCACTCCTTCCCGTCCCTTTCTGTAGACAGTTACAGTAACTCTCAGCTCCCAGTCCTACCTTCCCACTGCCCCCCCCCCCCTCCACACTCCTGCTAACCCTGCTACCATTTAGAAAATGAGGAAACCCAACCAGGTAAAATGCAGTTCTAACATTCATAGCGAGAGACACAAATTAATGCATATCCAGAGGCAATCTTTAATTTGACTCCTCTGCAAATTTTACAGCAATACTGAACATGTACATGAAAGATAGTCTTGATACATTAATCACTTAACTTTGATCACTTAACCTTTGGCACAAGAGTTGCTTGATGAAGGAACTTGGTGTGAAGCTTTAACGTAAACGTTGTTTGGTAGGAAATTTTGACAAAGACCTACCAAAATAAACCCTAACTACAACTATGAGAACAATCGGCAGTGAGCACCAATTTCTGAAGAACAAATTATAATTCTTGCAAAAAATATTAAACTGAAGCAATTTTAATAACTAATAAAATATCAATGATCTCAATTTGGCAAAAACTTTCAATTATTTTCGCAAAAGCCATTTTTAACGCTTGAAGTCGTCGAAATACTTAAAGACAAAACTAAACCTTCATTTTTTTTTAAATACTTGCAGATGATATGTAGCAATAACTGGTGTATGGTACATATCATATTTGTCATATGTAAACAAAAATATGAAAGTCCTAACCCAATTGTATCACAACTTTTTCAACTTCTAGCAAGTAGTAACACCCAGCTGGGACCACTTTGTCATCTGAAATTTTCATGTCATGCTTCAAAGCACTCACAGTGACAGTATGAGCAGTATATGGACCTCCTTATACTTCTACTTGATGAACTTTTACAACTGTTCATATTCTCCAATCGTTTGATTGCTTTGAAGTGTGACAGTAATGTCACTGATAGAATGGTTATAGCATTTGAAAATTGTCTCAACTAGCCAGTGCTATAATACAAACTGAATCATGAACAAAGGCACTTGACAGAAATTCAAGTAATGAGTTTTAACAGTAATTTAAATCCAACACATTTACAACAATTTTCATCTGACTTTGCATGGGTTTGATACAATTTTTCTCTCTCAATTTTACTAAACCTATGAAAATGTGAGGGGCACATAGAGGGGCTTAGTTTAATCACTACACACATCTTTCTACATTACTTGAGATGGCCTTTTAATTGTTTCAACTGGAACTGAAACAATGGTTGCAAGGATTGAAAGTAGAAATAAATCCACACTACCTTACCTTAAGCTCAGAATATTTAATTTGCCCCCCCCCCCCAACCAAAAAAAAAAAAAATGAAACACAGCTAACAGAGGGAATACGGACCAAAGAACACTTGTCTGGGGGGTAGAGCGAGAGGGGAGCATTCTCAAAAATAATAAATTCTCATATTGCAACAATAAATTAAGAGGCAACAACTTTTTACCAAACCGTCTCCAAAAGGTACATCTACTTAAGGAGACAAAATATATTAAAGCTGCTCCCTTTCATTGCTAATATTGCATCTTGTACTGAGTTACTCCCAAATGTTCAATACTCAAACCCAGAGAGGTAGTTTTTCTTTAAAGTATTTTCAATATTAAACCTTGCCCCGTTAATCGGGCTCCTTAGTGAAATAACACACTTAACACATCTATTTTAATGGAAGACTGACCTTGCAGATGTATCACACAGGGTTTGAAAACTTAGACCGAACTTAAGACTTAAAAACCACTGTGAATATGAACCACGGGAACTGAAATGAGCTTAATGTTGTGTGACTACTATAAATTTCAAAGTCTATAATAACAGATCCCATGAAAGAAGCATATATATATATCAGAGCTGTTCAATCATCACTGCTTGTTTCCCCCTCTTCAGACCCCTTGCATTTTCACTATTGAGACGTCTAGATGGAGACAATAGTCTCTGGAAGGCTGACCTCGCAGATGTATCACACAGGGTTTGAAAACTTAGACCGAACTTAGACTTTAAAAACCACTGTAAATATGAACCACGGGAACTGAAATTAGCTTGATATCATGCGACTACTGTACATTCCTTGTTTAAGTCCTTCGGAATATAAATTTCAAAGTCTATAATTAAAGTTCCCATGAAAGAAGCATACATATATATATCAGAGCTGTTCAATCATCACTACTTGTTTCCCCCTCTTCAGACCCTTTGCATTTTCATTTTTGAGACGTCTAGATACAGACAATAGTCTCTGGACGGCTGACCTTGAAGATGTATCACACAGGGTTTGAAAACTTAGACCGAACTTAAGACTTAAAAACAACGGAGAATATGACCCACGGGAACTGAAATTAGCTTAAATATTGTGCGACTACTTTACATTCCTTGTTTTAGTCCTTTGGAATATAAATGTCAAAGTCTATGATAAAAGTTCCCATGGAAGAAGGATATATGTCAGATCTGTTTTTTCAATCATCGCTGCTCGTTTCCTCTCCCGAGTCCTCTTGCAGTTTCGTTTTCAAGACGTCTGGATAGAGACAATAGTTGACAAAGCGGGTGGGTGAAAAAACGTCTTCTTCTGTTAAACTTCTTATCGTAAAGGAAGAAAGAAAAAAGAGTTGGAAGGGAGAAATTAAACGAAAGAAAATTATAAAATCTATCTTCTAGTGTATGTTTTAAAGGCATCAGAGAATATTATCTGTAAACATTGTTCTCGGAGCGGTTTTCGGGAATGTTCTATACGTAAATAATTTACAATACTGTCAAGAAAGTTTGAAGGTTTTCCAAATTATGACCAAAAATATCTAACATGAAAAAAAGGTCTCATATAAGCTACTGTAATACTTCCTGATCCTTGGGTCTCTAAACTTAAATGTTACAGCAATAGCAGACATAGAAAAAAAACTTAAAAATTACATGAGATATCATGAATTGGACTACTAATGTGGATTTATAATAGACTCAATGATTAATGCATAATCAATAACACCAAGATTTACTCATATGAAACTAAGAGCAACAAGACGGTTGAATTTTTTTTGAATTTATGAAAAGGCAGATTTACCGTAAATATTTTAGCCGAGGTCATTGGAAATTTAGATCATGAGATATCATGAATTGGACGACTGGTGCGGGTTTATAATACACTCGATGATAACGCATACCTCAAAGCACCTAGATTTACTCAGTTGGGTTAAAAGTGTTATGCAACTAAGAGTGAATATTGACTCTGTCAAAGTGACGTAAAGTTTAATACCACCCGACCGAATGAATAAATATAGACACGCAAGTAATAGTCAAGTCACTAAATTTTTTACTACATTAAATGCTCTTGGAGCTCTACTGTAAAAACCCCAGTAATAAAATAAAACCAATCTCCATCGTTTATAGTCGACCTTCAAACATCCTGCCCAAAGATCATTATTTCGTCCTAAACAGTCTGTACTGATTGCTTACATCTGGAACTCACACGTTACTCTGTAGATGACCAGCGAGGTCTTCTTCGTAGGACAAGTAACCCTTGGCAAAATGGTAATCTAGAAGAAATAGATTTAAACTGTAACTCCAGTACTATAAACACAGCAATAAAACGGTTGTGCTTCATTAAGATAAAAATGCCAAGTTCACGCACCACAGGATTACACACAGACACATGCTGGCTCGAAGGGCAAGTTAAGGGACCAAGCAAAGACATTTAGGGAGTTAAACTTCATAATAGATTTTTACACAGGCCACAAACACCATGCCATATTACTTTAATAATTGAAAGGTGATGAAACCAGTAGGTTTATTTGCTTCAACAACAGCAACTCCTGAGCTTAGGTCGTTTTTACTTTTTAGGTCAGGCCTGGGACAATGTCACTAGCCCCAACCCCCCCCTCTTCCCCACCCATCCCCCAGCCACACCCCACCTTTCTTGTTTTGAAGTCTTTATTTTGCCTTAAGTATATTATGAAAGAATTGCTTCCATTATGCATTATCCCATATTGCCCCCCCTCCAGCTCCCTCCACCCCTCCAGCTCCCCCCCCCCATTAATTGTCTCCTGATCCTGGGCTTGCAGCCTTTATGTACTGTGAGTATTGTATATGCAACATAGACATCATCGACAACATGTTGATATTTGCCTTGTCAATGGTTTACATAAAAGATGTATGTATGTATGTGTGTATGTATGTTTGTAAAGATGTACGTAAAGATGTATGTAAAGATAGGGTACCCCAACCCACACCTTAGTTAAGTAGGGAACAGGAACTGTGGTCCTGAGGTCGTTGATTAAAACAAATCCCTTTCTAGCAAACATTTCTTTGTGTCACACGTCCCTAGCTTCTCTCTTATCAATTTACTTCAGAATTTTACTCAAAAATATTAAGCTGTCGTTGAAGACATAGAAGTAGACCGTACGTACCGTTTGGCTCACTTCCAACGCTCAGCGGAGTGGAAAGCTTCCGTAAGCTGGTGTCACGACCGACCGGTTTGCTCCTGATGTTCCTTATCGGTTGTTCTGCCTTTCCACTTTCGCGAGTACGGGACGGAGATGGTTTGACATTTCCCGATAATTTTGATATCAGAGCTTTTATCTTCTTTTCTTTCATCTTTGAATCATCTCTCCGTGTGGGTTTTTTCGACTTATGTCTCTCAGTCGGTATGAAGTCAGGGTCGCTATCGAGTTCATTTTCTCTGTCCCTTTTCTTGTCCTCCTTGTGTTTCTTCTTTTTATGTTTTTTTGGTTTCTCTTTAAGCCAGTCCCAATCGCCTCTAAGCAAGTCCTCTCTGTCTTTCCACTTTTTGGCCTTTTTCGCTTTCTTCTTGTCCTTTGGCTTCTTTCTCTGTTTCTTCATCAGTGTTTTGAGTTCTTCAGGTCCTGGTAGGTCGTTCTCTGTGGGTATCCACGACGACGTTGCCGTGTGGACGGGTCTGTCGTGTGACTCGTCCTCGCCAGCCTTGCTCTGTAAGTTTACTTTCTCCTCGTCTGTGATTATCTGCTTCACACGTTTTGCTTTCTTTTTAGCTCGATGATCTAACCCATCTTTGACGCTACTCTCACTCTGAGTGCTTGACTTCCCCGAAACCATTGATGGAGGCATCGCTAATCTCTCACTTCCCTCACTGTCGCTGCTGTATATCGCAGGCCTCTCTTCCACTCTTCGTCGTGACTCTCTGATGACGACAGCCTCACTCTCTAATTTTTTGTTCCCTCCCGTCGGTTCATCTACAGCGGTCTCCGTACCGTTTCTGTGGTTTTCCTTATCATCTGTGATCTTCTTCGTATGACTCGCTTCATCTTTGGACTGATCCGAGACTTTCACTCTGTCTCTTTTCTTGTCTTTCCTCTTCCGTTTCTTCGCATCTCGTCTGCCCTGGGTCTTGCTCGGCTTCTTCTCCATATCGGATGTCGCCGGACCCATGTCGGTGTTTGATAACGAACCTTCAGTGAGGTCGCTGTACCAACTTTCGGCACTCTCTTTGGCCAACTGGACTCTTCTCTGAGTCTCGCTGTCGGACGTACTGCTGCCAGATGTGGTTATGATGTCTAGGTCACATTCCAATGAAATCCGTTTGCAGGCCAGTAGTGCATCGCACAATCTGGGTATCAAGGGATAGAGCAAACTTATACCTGTCTGTGTCGTTACGCTGCGAGTGACCACATCCGTTTGGCTCCACTGGGATGCGTGATGCCGTGGGGATGTTTCACCGGGCATCGCTTTTTCAGTGTTCGTATTTGTCTGTCCTTCGACGCTTGAAAAACTGCCGTCGTCGGGGAGACATGTTTCCAGGGAGCTATCCCCCTCTGGCATATCATCCCTCACTTTCTTCGTGTCCCCCGTCGCTAACTTTGCTCGCTTCTTCCCCCTCTTTTGGGAAACGTTCCGGCCCTCTAATTTTTCGGGGGTGTTTTCTCGGTCGGGCTGACGACTCCCTAAAGTCGTACCTTCTTCGTCTACCGATACACTTAACTGGCTGAGAACCTTGTCGACCGTTGAATTTAAGAGTGCATCGCTACGACTTCCTTCGTCCTCGCTCGTGAACTCACAACCCTTGACCTTATCGTGATTCGTTTCCACCGTTTCTGGGATGGGGTCCAACGATCCATTCCTCTCTTTGGTTTTGTGGACAGAAGCTTCGGTACTGTCTTGAAGTTCACTCTCCGGGACCAGAACGTTTGCGACGATGGGAACATTATTATGGCCATTGTGTCGTCTGTTGTCTCCCCCGACTTCTTGGATTAATTTCTTGTTCGAATCTGCAGTGAGAGGTGACGATTTTACAACCCCTTCTGCCAATCTCTGCTTATTACTCGAGGAGACAATTTCTGCATCTTCACTATCAGATGATGTAATAACAATCGAAGTTTCACCCTCATTCTCTGTTTTACTTCTGGTACGACCTTTTGTCAAACTACTACGAGATTTCTTCGAATACGAATTCCCATTTGTCATAGGTCCACTATGTGTGTTACGACTCGATTTCAGAGATAAGTGTCTCGATTCCTTTACTCGATCCCGACCGGTTTTATTACTTGCCTGTCGGTGTCCTCCGAGGCTAACATCATGCTCTTGGATATCTTTCTCCGTCTCGGTTGTATCCATGGCCCTCGTCTCTCCTCCGATCATATTCTCATTCTCTCCCTTGCTCGATTTATCATCACGATCATTTTTTCCCTCCAATTCAACACGCTTCCTCTTTCTGATTCCTTCTGTCACTAGAGGCTCTTCCTCTGCTTTCATTTGTGGCTCCAGACGATCTCCTTTGAACGATGGAAACACAGTATCGAGCATGTCCTGGTCTTGAGTCTCTGGCACAACATCTTCTGCTTCCAATGAACTCTGCACACGTTCTTTCCGGTGTATCTGCGCCGTCACCTCAAACGGAGCAGTCGAGGGTATGTCTTCTTCTTCTTCTGCCTCTCCATCCTCCTGCGACTGATCTGTCATGGATGGCTTTGTTTTCTCTCCGATAACGCCATCACTGCTTTCGACATCCCTCTGCCTCTTGTCGATCACTGCTCCTTCCTGGCTTTGGGGTTGACCGTCGGAGAGAGACTCTACGCCGTCTTCGATCATCCGCAGAATCTCAGAGTAGTCTTCCTCGGACGGTTCCTCCTGCAGAGTCTGAGATAAAGCCTGCGACTCTAGTGACGATGACTGGGAGGGATTTTTGACTTTCCTCTGGACCATCTTCTGCCTGTAACTGTCCAGGGTTCTCTTCTGCTTCTCACTTCCAAACACCTGGCTGGATCTCTTTCTGCGATAGGTATGTGAAAGATGGAAAGGTTTCTTGCCTTTCTCGCTCGCGTTGTGAACCGTCGCCTGCTCTTTATGCGACGGTCTTGTCTTCGTCTGTGCCCGGAGTAATCTCTGATTCCTCATCTGAGCTTTGTCGGAACCACGGCTTCCTGAAGTCGAAGGATTTTTCTTCTCTCTCTCTTGCGCTGGGTCCATCTGAGTGAAGACACCGTGTGATAATATGTGACTACTGTCATCTGCTGTGGATTTTATGTCATCTTCCTCAAAAGTTACCCGCGATGCTCTATCATCCACAACTTTATCCAGAGTGTGATCAGCAGTATTTCTGTCACTTGATTGCAAACTGTTAGTCCTTTCTCTGCGTCGTGCTTTCTTGTTTTTTTTCCGCCTATTAGACACCTTGCCATCGATCATCGTAGCAGACGCATCCTGAAAATCCTTTTCGGTCGGGATCCACTCGACACTGTCGCCGGTCCACGAGTACAAATTTCGTTTCTTCTGTCCTTGCATGATTGGCTTGCATGGGTTGATTACATCAATGGAATCTGCAGTGATTCAGAATGTATATTTATATATTATATCAGCATATATCATACAACAGTGCAATACCTTATTTACTTCACTTGCTGTCACTTTGTAACGTACACTTATAATGTGCTTCAACTTTGGAGAATGGTCAAACACATTAAGAGATAAATGGCATGGTGAAATCAGTCTCTTCCAAGATTTTAGACAAGTAATATTCACCGTTAAAACTCCCAATTTCATCAACCACTCTGAGACCTTCATTTTGGCAGTTGAAGCATTACATCAGGGGCGTAGCGAAGGGTTTTTTGTTGGGGGGTGTGGAGAATTTGATTTGCCGACTGATCTGGAAGTGGTGACTGAAATGGGGGAGGGGTCTAAGGGGAGGGGGTGTCCCCCTCCCTATTGGAAAATTTTTAGTTTTGAAACGTCCTTAGATGCAATCTGGTGTATATTTTAAGTCAAATTTGATTTGCCGACGGATCTGGAAGTGGTGACTGAAATGGGGGAGGGGTCTAATTTTTAGTTTTGAAACGTCCTTAGATGCAATCTGATGTATATTTTAAGTCAAATTTGATTTGCCGACAGATCTGGAAGTGGTGACTGAAATGGGGGTGGGGTCTAAGGGGAGGGGGTGTCCCCCTCCCCTTTGGAAAATTTTTAGTTTTGAAACGTCCTTAGATGCAATCTGGTGCATATTTTAAGTCAAATTTGATTTGCCGACGGATCTGGAAGTGGTGACTGAAATGGGGGAGGGGTCTAAGGGTAGGGGGTCTACCCCTCCCCTTTGGAAAAATTAGTTTGAACGTCCTTAGATGCAATCTGGTGCATATTTTAAGTCAAATTTGGCACGGAAGAAGCTCCCGTTCTCCTTTTTCTATTCAGCTTTCCTTCTTTCTTCCCCTTCCGCTCTCTTCACCTTTTCTCCTTTTGCGGACAGACCCAAAATTTGCCGACAGCGACCAAATTATTGGGGGGGTGTGACACCCCCCCACACCCCCCCGCTTGCTACGCCCCTGCATTACATACATAATATGATAGTTAATATTAACACTTCACAGTAATTGACAAGTATGTTTGTAGAAGGGCAATATGGCTTATGGTGCAATATTAGGATGGCCATATCATGATAGTGCCTGCACCATCTTTCATTTTTGGAGTGGCCTTATGAAAAAGAAACATTCGCCAACCTATAACCTGTTTCATGACGGCCTGAATAACATTTTGCATTTAACAGCTTACCTTTAATCACAATATTACATGATGAGGTATTTCTTTTCCTCAAGAATTAGCCATTTTGTTGAATGGAGTTATCTTTATAAACAAGTCAACTAGGAAACCGACTTCAGGCTTATTAGAGTATTAAACACTCTCAGCTGAGCGGTCAGATTTTGAATCCCAAGTGCTCTGAATTTACATTACTTGTATTATTACTCTCAAGAGTCAATAAGTACTGTTACAGCTATCAATTCCACAACCTATTTTGTCCTACTCAATTCACCATTACTCATGTTTGGATATGTACTCACTCAAATCTAGTACAGCAACAAGATGATTTCATAAATCTACGACTGAAGATCGACCATATCATTGGTTGAATGGATGATAAATTTTCTGGAAAGAAAGGAAGAATTTAAGAGAAATTAGAAGCAAACAATTGATCTGTCAATAAAATAAATAAACTTATTTCTTTGCACTCTAGAAATACAGAGAATGCCTTTTTTATGGATAGACCTGCCTACAGAAGCAAACTTGTATCTGCCACCCTTTAAGAATATTATTAATTTATTATATTAACCTGATTTAACACTCTCCACACACTTTATGTCTCCACACTTCTCAGTGTCTGAAATGATTTGGAAGGTAAACATCTACCGGAGTGTCCTTTGGAAATCTTTTGTAGTAACTAGTGTTATGTCGCCATAATTATGTGAGGTAGGCCTAGGCCTAAGTTTGAATGTAGTTAGTGCGTATAGCACTCTGAAATATTGATCAATTTGATGCTTGTTTATTCTTCTGGTTGGTTCAAAATATATATCAGAGTGTCACACAGGCATCCAAAGTGTTGAGTCTAATTTCATCTCAGCTCTACAGTTTAGTGAGTTTTATTTCTATCGGCATTTGAGGCCAATGGTATGCTTATTTGCAGTGTCTATGACAATTTCTTCAGAAGCAAATTTGAGTCAATAATGTAGGCAGTGCTGGTAGGCAAACGGCACCACCTACTTTGGAAATATCAGTCACTAATCCTAGCAACGGTCTTGCTCATATCTGTTTCATTATGAATTTTTTTCAGCCAGTGCCTAAAACAAGTGGGGGTCCACTAGTTTCCGTAGCCATCTTATCAAATCAGATAGTTACAATGCTTGTCGAGGCTATGTAAGTTATTTTTTTTCCCCAACATTGTGGGCAGTATCCATGTTAGATATGTTGTATGCAGAAGGTTTTGGGAAGGGTTATCGATCCCACCACGTTTTTATTGCTGGTTTGGCTTAGTGGAGAGGTCACGATTGTTTATTCCTGGGGCCAGACCAACGTCAATCCATCACTGCTATTGTATTCTGCATTGAACCGATCCACACTGGCTGGATACTGAGAATTATGTGATATGCTTCAAGATGAATGGAATATAATTTTGGTCTAGGACGACCATCTATTCAATTTTCTGGTCTTTTCAAAGTATCATACAACTTGCAGTAGCCTATGACTCTTGAGTATGAGGTTGGGTAACTGCGTTACCATTACTACTACTAGATAGAGACAACATGGCCCTAAGTCTACAGAAACTTTCGTTGAACGCCACGCTACGCTCGGTTGCGCGAAACTGCTGATCTAAAGCCTGGGAGTCAACTAAATAAATTTCAGAAACACCTCAATGAGAGAGCAGATTAACCAGTGTTTCTTAGATCTAAGTTTACCTGGCTAGTCAGCTCATCTGTCATCCATTTCAGCGATCACGGAAACGTTGGTTATATGGCCAGTCCCTAGGTTTTTTTGCTCGATCGAAAGCGCTCCAAAACAACACGCTGTGACCCTTGACTTATTTGGTATTGCACAATCAAAGTTCGCGGAAGCAAACACATGTAAGCCTCCACTAACTTGTTGTGGTAATGTAACAACGACATCTGCTTCGTGTAGGCAATGTGTACTGTAAATCATTAAAACACAATCACATTCTAACATCACAAACGTTACACCATGTGGTAATTAACCGAAAATGTTCGTTGATTACCCACTACTAAAACCACAAAATGAGCAATCGAGAAGCGCAAGATGTAAGAAATTATTTCTATCGTTACTAATAATATTAATTGTGTTGAAAAATGACTTAACGTTAGGACAATGTTAACGTGTAATACACAGGCATATTAGTACTAGGCTAAGTGTTTACTGTATGTCTATACTATTACTATAGACCATAGTAGTCTGTAGCCTACAGTAAGCATGAAAGTCAGTGGTATCATTTCCACAAGGTCCTCGTTATAATAAGTTTGTTTGTTTTTACTTCTTGATGGAAATTAGGGTTATACTGCATCCTTACGAGGAAGTAACAGACTATGGCTCAGGTAACAGTAACAAATTCCCCCCAAAAACTTGAAAAACAAGCTTAGTTATAGTGTTGATAACACTACTCCTTGACCTTAGTTTATATTTTTGTGGATCCATTCCTCAAAAACAATTCTAAAAAGTGATGGACACAACTGTAAACAATCGATCAATGTCACTTGTCAACCATGAAACTTCCTCACTCATCTTGTGTGGTAAAGCTGATGTAAGCCTAACTACACTTCAGTTCAAGTTCAAATTCAATCTCTGTCATTATTAATTTCTCAACAAACAAAAATTGAAATATATAAGTAAAATAATGTTCATTTATTTAAAACTATTGCAATGCTTTTTTAATCCATGATTGGGTGAATAGATTATAGATAGCTGCAATCGAAAGAAATACATGTACTGTATGGTTTTTTTTCAGGACTCATATTTTCACAACACATTCTACCATTTTCTGTCTTATCTATATTAAACATTAAGATTTCTTAGGACCATCTTCTCTCACTGCTTACTTTCTCCACACTTTGCTGTTTTTGTCCTTCTATAGTTTACTCCCTACCCTCTTCCCTTAATCCTCTCTTTGTCCCTCTACAGTTTATCTACTACCTCTCCTCTTAATTCCCGCTGTTGGTTTCTTTCTTCTCTCCATCCCTGGTCTACTAATCCTCTTAAATCTGTCTCTTTTGTTTCACCCTGCTGTTACTGCAATTTGTCATTCACCCTCTGAAGAAGATTCTGCTAGGATCGAAAAATCAGGCTCTTTAACTTTTACACATTCTGTTTACTTTGAAGAAATAATAAAGTTTTAGCAAGGTTTGTTATTTACTAGACAATTCTTCCCAAGTACCATATGTCCCATTCACATCCTTGGGTGTGATAAATTGAATATAATAACTGTCGTATGCATCTATTCCTCGTAAGTTTCACATTACAATTTCTTTTGTCATGTTCACAGGAAGAGAAAGAAGTCCTCATGTCGATCTATGAAGGCGATGACTGTTTCAAGTGTTTGAATGATACAACCTACCAGTACAGGGTGAGAACATAGTTTATTTTATTTATTTCTACAATTTCACAACATTGTAACAACAAAAATCAAAGTTTCATTACTATTTTAAATAAGTTCATACATAAGACATGGTTTGGATCGTTTGCTCAGACTGACGCTTATGTAGGGTTAACAAAACAGATAATGTGATGGTAGAGGAACCAGAATAAGCATAAGCTTTTCTAGTCTGGTCCCTTCCCGCAATCCCCCCCCCCCCCAAAAAAAAGGGAATAAGAAGGATCAACAAATGACAAAAAAAAAAAAAAAAACAGATCTAGAAGAGTAAACATTAAAAAGTAATATAACAAAAGATATACATTGTGTCATTAACTTGATAGCTGGGAGGCTTTTAATAAAAATAATAATAATAATAATATTGTTGATTTATAAAGCGCAGACATATCCACCGATAACTTCGGTGCTCAAGGCGCATCACAATATTACCCTGGTCAACCTGTCAAACATATAGAGACAATCCCTCCACATGGCAGCAGCTAAACAGCGCCCAGTTGGCAGTTTATCTCACAGGTACCCATTTATACACCTGGGTGAAGAGAGGCAATGGAGATAAAGTGCCTTGCCCAAGGACACAACGCAGTGATCTGGCCAGGGCTCGAACCTGTAATCCTTAGATCACAAGTCCACTGCCTTAACCACTTGACCACAACGCCCTCAACTTTTTAACTTGTACCCCAGTGGCTTCCCTTTGTTCCAAACCTCTTGAGCCTTTTCAGCCATTTGACTTGCAATATATATATATATATATATATATATATATATATATATACATTGTCACAGAGAAATTAATGTATATATATGCTTATGACTTGACTGTTTAAATGTAAAGCCATGACTGAAGCTTAAAAAATAGTAAAAAATATTTTCTGGTTATAAGAAAAGTGTTTCATAACGACTTTGCCCCTTATTGTAATGTTTCATGTTCTGAAATTACCCAACATCACTCTCACCTCACGAGCTACTGTACAAGTTCATAACTTTGTTAAGTTAGACCTCAAGGAGACTACTAGCAAAAACAATTTTTTTTTATTAAAGTATTTACTGTAGCAACCTTATGTTCAATTGAAATTTTAAATGGTCAAGTAGCCAGGTATTGATAAATATCCTGCTTGTATTTTCATATATCTTTTTCATGTCACATTGGAATAATGTCAACACTTTAACAGTCCTGCCTGTAGGTCCCAAATTACACCCAATCATTGAGAAGTATTCGGTTAAGCCGATTACTCACTGCCGGACTAAATTAGACCTAGCTGAACTCGTTGTGTATTGTCATGGGGATACTCATGGGGATACTCTATGTGCTAACAAACTGATCAAGTAAAATAAAAAATTTGTTTAAAATGATAAACTTGTTGGACTATTAACCATATATGTTTTGGAACAAGCTTTAGCATCATGCCATGTGATTTGGAGACGACCCAATAACCTTTAAACCTAATTGTCTATAACTCAAATATCTTTTGTGTACTACACAGTGAGTGTAGTACAGTTTTCTGATTTCATGGTGGGTAAGGGGATCGCCTATCCCTTTTAACTTCCAACCTCCCATTTTGAAGTACTGTACAGTAGTTCGATAAGAATGTTTTGGTTATTGATAGTGACATTTTTACCTAATTTCTTATTTAGGTCGGAGAGAAAGGCCACTTCCAGTCCTTTCTTCTTGAGATAGCATGGCAAGATGAGTATCCGGAAGAAATCCCCAAGGTTTCACTCAAAGCCTTCTACAACAAACATATGTAAGGACATTAATGCCAGATCAATCACATTTTTTTTTTTTTTTTAGTTTGCAGCGACAGGGAATAATGAAGTGTTAATATCAGGCATGAGCTTTTTCCGCGAATTCGCGGAATATCCGTGATTTATTTTCTACCTCAGGGACAAAAACTATTATCCTAACACACTGTAGTATATGCAAACTGGAGCCTATACCGCAATTTTTGCAAAGTTCTGTGATTTTTTTTTTTACCCCGGGCTCATCCCTGTAATATATTGCAAAGTACTCAGTTTTGTTTGGTGTTTGCACTTTTACTGTGTATCTATTAAATCATTGTATGGAATAAACCAATCGAGGGTTATGTTCTTCTTTCAAAATGCAGTAGTTTTTTTAATCTGATGGCTTTAAGGAACTAAGGAGGCAACTTGCTGTAATGTACTGTTCTTTATCACTGCTAATCTTTCAAGTAATATTTACCTTTTTTGACTAATATAAAGTATTACTCTTCAAATTTGTCATCTTTTCCAGAAATAAGCCAACGAAAGAATTTGTTGTAACTCAAGTGAAATCAGAGGTATGGTTTAAATTAATAAACTGTTTAAGTCATGATTTTGCAATATCTATGAAAAAACTTGTTCATCTCTGAGCTAGAAATGTTATCTGATATGAATGTAACCTTTACTGGTCGTGACGTTCTTCGCCTTGCTTTATTCTGATGTCAGATCTTATTGTAATTTGCAACAACAGACCTGCCAGCCTCCACCCACTCCTCCTCCTTCACCCACTCCTTCTCCCCACCACCTCTCCTCCCCCTACCAAAGGTGTGAATCTAGAAATTGATGTCCATAACCTGGAGTTTCTACCAAATATCCCAAAGGCAAATAGATCACATTTATTATTCCTAAAATATACACAACTCCAAGTGAATCTGATTGAGGTTGCTTTACCGGTCTAAGATTTTTGTGCCCTGTGAGATTAGAGACACAACCTTGTACAAGGCATATTACAAAATAGGATTTACTGTAGTACAAGATAATAGAAACGATAACCTGGTACAAGAGACAAGCCTCCATGGCTTCTTTCGCGAGTTCCTGCTTGCGGGAAGATCACATATACATACATACATACATACATACATACATACATACATACATACATACATTACAACACAAACAATCATTTGCAATATAAACAAACATTACATTAATAATAATAATAATCATATTCCACTTTCATATAACTCTTTATACCAGCGATAGGTCTCAAAGCCCTTTACAGATGATATGTTACCCCTGGTCAATGATAACCTGTCCCAGAGACAATCCCTCCCGTCGGCTACAGTTATATACTGCGCCTATTGACAAGTTACCTCACAGGTACCCATTTAACCCCTGGGTGGAGAGAGGCAAGTGAGATAAAGCATCTGGCCCAAGGACACAAAGTAATAAACTAGGTAGGAGTCGAACCACCAATCCTTGGATCACGAGTCCGACGCCTTACCTGTACCCAATTGGCCACCGCACATTTTTTCGTAGGCATTGGCCAAAATTAATGTTTATTAAGTAATAGTCAGTTGAACATGCCACACTGTTCATTTAATTAGCATTTTTGCTGTGTTTTCCATTCCCTTCTTCTTCTTCCATTGTCTATAGATCTGCAGTTTGTTAACATTGCCTTCTGATTGTTTACCTTTCATCTATTTTAACAGGCGGAACAATGGTTAGGCTCAGCCATGACGTACACACTCTTTGAATTTGCCAAAGAAAACGCGGAAGATTTCATGAAGGACCAAGTGGAAGTTACTCGAGAGGAACAAGTAATCCCTTTTTTTCATTCGTTTTATACTCAATCCCTGGGTGTAATCTTGACTGGAAATTGAAATACAGAGGATTAAAAAATATCAGGCTAGAAAATCTGAATGGGAAATTGAGTAAATAATGATTAAAGTAGAAAAGTAGCATTTTTCAAGGTGCTTTACTAAATAAGAAGGTCCTGCCTTTGAGTGGAAGGTTTTGGAAGAAGGCGACTACTTATACTGGAACATAATGAGAGCTAGTGTGGCATTGCCAAGAGTTTTGTGTCTAAGCAACATATTATGGTTTATTATTTTCATATGCTCTGGTGTAGAGTTTTTGAAGAAAAAAAATATATGTGTCATGATCGAGGAGGGCTAGCATGGTTCTGGCAGACCTGACGATAACTTGAAACAAAACAAGTTTGCCTGTGCAAACTTTGATCGTTTCTTACAGGTGCTAAGTCCAAAGTAGGTAAAAATTACCCAGCATCTGTAAAGTTTGAACCTTGACTGTAGACAAATTATGAACCCATTTTATGGAGAATGCATGCCGCCATTTTATTTGGGGGGTGGGGACAAAGATTGCAAAAATATTAGTAGAATTGAAGATACAACTCATATAAAGCAGCTACAGGTTAAATAATTACATTATCATAATTCTTGGTTAATTCCTGCTACGTGTAAAATAAATTCTGTTAATTCAATCATTTACCAGTATCAGGGTGAAACGAAATAGCAAGTAAATGACATGAAACAACTACAAAATATTTACAGCATAGGCCTACTGTAAAGCAAAACGTGAATAGGCTAGAAATTGATATCAGAGAAAGTGTGTATGTTTTAGTATGCAAGACAAAAAAAGGTGACAACATCTAGCAAATAAACAGTACTCAGTAGAAGAGGCTTAAGCACAGATTTAAATAGATTAAACAGTTAATAGCGGTGGTTAAGCTTTGCAGCTAGTTACTTACTGATGCAATTCGGCATCAATTCTCTATGCCTACGGTTGCTATGGTTAGCAACTCATTACAATAACCGAACAGTTTAGCAGTTGACATTTCGTGCAAATGGCAGCCTCTGAGCATTCATTTGCTATGGTTTTTTCTATTAAACATGCAAATTAATCCATCAAAACAAAGTGTCTAAGCCTAAGGTTGTTTGTGTTATAAGAGTAGTGTTAGAGCATTAACAGAGTCAAATGTGGTCAGCTGTGCTGTTAGGTGGTTCATAAGGTATGGTTGCTATGGTTACTCAAGCCCAACATCTGTCTTGCATGATATAACTATACATTGCCAAACAATGTACAGTGTAATGTTTATGACTCTGCCAGCAATTAAACAACTTTGAACAAATTATCCCAAATTGTTCTCAATCTAAAGGAAGAGGTTGAAAGTAACGCTGCCAGCAATCCCGTCCCGGAAGCAAAGAAGAAGGTGAAGAAGGAACAGCTGACCAAAGCTCAGAAAAGGAAAATGTTAGACAGAATAGGTAAATGAATGAAAATTTACTTCATAGCCAAAATTCCATGTCTTTTGCATGCCTACTTTTACAGGTTGTCTTTGAGTATTCACATTTGTTATCTTTCTAGGACTGTATTTCATAATTTAAATTGACTGTCAGAAATTCAGTTTCGATAAAGCCAGCTGTTTTTTAAGCTGTCCTCCTTTTCCACCCTCCCCCCCTCCCTGCCTACAGTATTTTAGATTTCTTTACATCCCTGATGGGTGGACGGTCCTCCAATATTCATCCATTCATATTTCCAATGTCTTTCATGATGGAAAAGGTCTCAAATTAAGTTGTATGAAACAACCCACAGGTTTGACTTTCAGTATCTCCTGTTCCATTAGCAATTCAAAGGCTTTTTTGGATTCTCATTTTAAAGTTCACACGTTTTAAATATTCTTGGACTGTTATTAATGACGAAACAGATAAAAAAAAATCATTAAATTGCAGTCTTCAGAAATATTAAATTCATTCCTTCCATTCTCAGCTACACTGAAGTAGAAAGAAGACTCATAATTTCAGGAGAAGGTCTGTCTGCCATGTTATAGAAATGTCTTTTCTTGCCCTATAGCAATGATCAAAGAAGGTGTTTCACACATTATTTAGTATTCAATGTTGCAATGTTAAATTTGAAAGGTTTTTGCTCTGTTTCAGATCAAAAAGGAGAACGACCTAGAGGTTCGGATTGGGTTGATGTCGTAAAGGTAAGAATATGCAGTAGTAGCATAATTGTTTATACTAAAGGAGAGAAAAATGACACTTGTTAAAGTTTGCGGTGGTTGACCGAACCAGACTTGTTTTTGTACAGTTTCCCGAGAGAGAAGAAACCTCCACTTCTCAACAACCAAGAGTCTGTTCAAACTTGAACAGATACTTTGTTGTGAATTGTTTCATATGTGGATTGGAGGAAGAAAAAAATCGTTGATTGGGGTTATCCATCCACGCCCAACATTGGCAGAGGGCACCGTAATGTCCGTTCTGTCTAGTTCAGCAAAACCTTAACAAGCGACAGTCTGTGAATGTAGATCATAACGGTACCATGTCTTGATCAATAGTAGTATAGACAATTTTATTAGTAGCTATTGAAAAGGAGACCTTCTGAGAGATCTTTTTGAAGTTTCAGGTTCAACCGTTTGCTTAAAGCACCTTAACTTGCGTTTTTCTAAAGAAGCCTATAGTTTATGGTGGGATTCAAAGGTCATTTGGGGTCATCAGAGGTCAAATTGTGGAAACCTATTAAACATGATATCTCAATATTGGAAACTTGTTATGAATGAGTATAACATTTATTAAATGAAGCCTATAGTTTCTGGTCAAATTTTGAAAACGTGATATCATAAGAAGGTTTGCTTGGGCTGATCTCATATGTAATATGTATATTAACCACATTGAATACAAGAAGCCTATAGTTTTTGTTGGAGTTCAAAGGTCATTTGGGGTCATCAGAGGTCAAATTGTGAAAACCTTGTAAACATGATATCTCAAAATTGGAAACTTGGTATGAATGAGTATAACATTGATTAAATGAAGCCTGTAGTTTTTTGGTGGAGGTCAAAGGTCATTTGAAGTCAGATTCAAGAAGAAAACTGCTCATGTTACATCATCGTAACCACAATACATTTTGTGCATTCTCTTTGGATGTTAATTTTATTTCTTCTTTCTCTGTTTATTCAATCTCTCTCTCTGTCCCACATCTCTGTGACTGTTGGCTTTTACTTATCAGCATGTAAGTATTTTATTTCATATTCTCTCAGAAAGTGAAGGTTTTTTGTATTCAGTATGCTACATTTGCTGCATGTATTGTACAATCCAAAACTTGCTTTCAAGTTCATACAGTTGGTGTTGTTGTTGTAATGTGCCCTGTAAACCTTTCAGGTTCATCAAAAGTGATTGGTACAGTATATCTAATATATGCACAATTTTGATTTAGTCAGCTCCTCATATGCAAATATATTCATAGAATATGAATTTAAGGTCATTGTCATTTAGAGGGTGCTTGAACAGGGATTATTTTATAACGGTTTTTTAGTTAAAGTCCAAAACATATTTTCCAAATCTTTAGTAAATTAATGACATTTGGAAATAAACATGAAGATTTTTCTGGTTACTATAACACACAATTTTGTAATGGCTACATTTAGTCTACTCTATTAGTTAGTGTGAATATTTCATATACAAAATCATTTTAACCATCCAATTACAATGTATTGGGGGGTGAAATGAAGTTGCCATGGAGATTGTACAGAACATTGTCATAGTAACGTATATAGTAAATTGGAGTGATGTAGAATAAAGGTATGAAAAAGAAACCATTTTTTTTAACCTTTGCAGCTGAGTAAGACTGGATCAGCCGAGAACAAATAATGCCTCTACGGGAGTTTGCTTTTAGCCAGAGATTAGCGTCGGATGCTGCATCAAAGACTCGAGACCTACGGTACTGATTGCAGTCTCCATAGCAACCTGCTCAACCCGACTGCTCTTGTCTACAAGTAACCTTGTTTCTGAATTGTATTCAGAGGTTGAGCTTGGTGTCCAAGGTCAAGTCACTGCATATTCATGAATGAGTTAACATATTTTCAGCCAGTTGGGAGAATTTCCTACTTCTGCTACCACTCTAAACTGTCCACCCATATCTTGTTTTGGAAGCGCTCGTACTGACAGTACAAACCGTTCCTAAATTTTATCTGATAGAAACATGATATTCATACTGTAAGTACAAGTGGCTTTGAAGCTGGACAATACAGTATAGAATAAAATTCTCCCAATGGGGTGACATGTTTACATACTGATGTCAGTTAACTCAATAGTAGAGTGCATTCTGGGAAAAATATATAGAAAAATCGGTTGAAGGTGTTCATTTATACAATTAAGGGTTACTTAGAATTAAGGAAGTTTGTGTCGCTAAAACTTAGACTTAATTTTATGGAAAATGCTGACAAATACAATATGTAGATCTCTTTTTTCACAGTGCTTACTAACATAAATTAACGGATGTGAAGGTATATACTAATAAATATGAAAGGAATATCATGGCTGGATTCTAGGAAGATTTTTATCAAGACAAAAACCAGGCAAGTCAACCAGTCCAGGCTTTCGGTACTTTTTATACAGAAAATAAATATAAATACTGAAATACTATTTTTATTTATTATTTTGTCTGGATTTTGCGTGTGCCTGCATTTCTAAAAAATAATGCCTGTCATGTCTGAGACAACTACACATCTCTAGTAGTATTCTGGCTTCTCATATCCTCAGGCATGCAACTCCTACTTCCACATAAGAACACATTGAGTTCAAGAGTAAGTGGGTAGAAATCATAAAATATGACTAAAACACATCGATGTATAGTATGAACCATTAACGTATCAGGTAGTCTCTTGTTGAAGAATGATGAGAACATGGATTTAAATGTCCCTGAATGTTGAGAAATGTTCAAGGCATCAAATATAATAACTCATATATTTACACTCTACCTCAAAGCTTATACGTGACCAGTGGCTGGTACTAATGGCAGCAATTGGAAACTGTCTGGTTATGTGATAACTGCATCACAATGTGTTTGATTTGTTCAAGAAGAATTGACGTACAACGAGTGTTCATAATATTCACTGCAAGTCTCACATTACAATGTATCATAAATGTGCATGATCTTTGTTCAGATTTGATGGAAGCATCTCTTCATTGCAACCCCCCTACCCCACCCCACCCCACCCCACCGCCTATTTCCTCTCCCTTGACCCATTTCGAATTGACCATGTAACGTTATACAAATGTTATGGGTTACATTTGCTTTCATCTTTCTTGGATTTGTTCCCATTTGTAATAAATCAAGATGGCACCTAAGCTATACTGTATTTTACGTAGCATTTTAAAGCACTAAAGAGGCTGCACTACAAAGGGGAGGGGGGGGGTGGGGATATGAGAAAACAAAACTGATATTAGACATTTGAAAACAAATCGTTTTGACCTATTTAAAATCATGGTTAACATCATATTTTTATTTGCAGCCATTTTTATTCCCTTCAGTATCTTGAAAATTGTATGTTTCGTTTTGTTTTGTTTTAAAACTATTATCTGGTGAGTGTTGTTTAGTCCAGTAATGATTTTTGGCTCCTTGCTGAAAGCAAAGGCACCTTTGTAGTCAGGTTGGCATGTGTGTGTGTATTTGTGTGACACTTTAGTTTTGTATGCCCGATAACTCAACAAGGGAATGATTGATCAATGCTACACTTGGTGGGTGGGTGATCCATAATTAGTTGATAAACCCTAGCTCATATCATGAATATTAAAGAGGTCACAAGGTCAAACGTCAAAATGATCAAGTTGCAATAACTTGGCAACCACAAGTTGGAGTTTCTTCAAACTTGGTATGGTGATATTGGTAGACCACCTATACATGCTGGTATGTCTTGCAAATGAAATCATGCATATTTATGAGGAGGCGGGGCTGAGCATTATAAGTGTAACAGAAGTTTGTATGCACAATAACTAGATAAGGGAATGATTGATCAATAACATACTTAATGGGTGGGTGGTCCATAATGATAAGATAAACCCTATTGATTTAGGTGATCATATATGAATATTAATGAGGTAACAGGGTCAAACGTCAAAATCTTGAAATTGCAGTAACTAGACAGTCATAATCATAAGTCACAGTTTCATCAAATGTGGGTGTATTATTGGTAGGTAGCCTACACATGGTAATATGTGTTGCAGATTTGTTTATTTATGAGGAGGTGTGGCTTTAGGTTACAAGTTTGTATGATTAATAACTTAACAAGGCAACTATTGATTTTGCTGCATCATTACATACTTGGAGTATTCCCTGTTAATCAAGATCAATGAGCAGCAGCAAGGAACCATGAAATGTTTTCATTCTGGGATTTGTTTCTTCACAGAGTGATGCTGGTGGGTCTACGCACAAATTCAGTAATTCTGTAATATGAATAAGAAAAGACATAAATTTGTATAAATTTTCACTATGTGTAGAAACGGAAACAAGGTGTGAATGAACTTGAAATGTTTAAATATTACACCCTCTAGAAGTTATAGATATCAAATATGTGATATGGATGATAAGAAACATAATACTTTTCAATATTAAACCCTTCTTGAAAAAATGCTGCTATTTCTTTTGACTTTTATTTGCACCTCTGAATTTCTGCCACTTGTAAAAAAGAAAACATGAATTATGGGTGATTGCTCTATTACGTCACAGCAAGATCGAAATATGGAATAAATTTTGATAAACAGTTCTTTACTTAAAATGTCGGTCTGTTTTCTAATATTACCGGTGTTGTGGCCGAGTGGATAAAGGTGGTGGCATTTGAAACAATGAGGCTTAGCAATCGGGAGGTTCCGGGTTCGATACCCGGCCGTGTCATAGTAAGGTGGGTTTTGCATCCAAGAGCAATCTACGGTTGTCCCATCTGAAATGAGTTTCTTAATTGATAAGATTTCAAATTTGAGTTAAAATTTTAAAATGGAAGCCACCCGACGTGGAAGTTGAAATCCATAACTTGCGGGTTTCTCCCATATTTGTGGTCGCATAAGCGTCGTAAAAATAATTGCTGATTATTATTATTATTATTATTATTATTATTATTATACTATGGACTAGATGCTCCAGTGATACAACTAAGAGTCAGTGATAAAGTCAGACAGTGCGATATTTGCGATCAGATAGGAGCTGTTTTGCCTCCTGGCGTGGCTTTTTTGTCATCTTAATGTTATCGTGATTTTGTCCTTTCTGGTTGGAGTCAACACGAGCATTTTATAGGTAGTGCGCCCTGTTGTCAGAGCTGTTTAAGGTTTTGCTGTTCGTGCATGATATGAACCAAGGCGATTGAATTTTACCTTCCATCATGCAACACATCGGACACCACGAGACGCATCCCGATTGATTATTAACCCATGCTGTTGTTCCTCTGTAGCGCCCTCACTTTCATTCAGTCGCTCTCCTTTCTCAGATTTGAGCAGTTTTAACCGTTAGGCCCCTCCCCCCCCACCCCCCCCCCCCAAAAAAAGAAACAGTAGATAATCAATGTGGTCGTGCCAAGCAAGCTGATAATCCGTTAGTTCAAGATACATGTATAGGTGAGACGCGTTCGACAACGCGGTGAGATATAATAAACATCAGGCACAAGGCCCGTATAGCCAGAGGCGAGATATATTTTGTAAGGGCGTGGGAGAGGGGAGGGGATGTTTGCTGATATCCGTCAGGGGAAGGGGTGCCCTTCCCTTTGAAAAATGTAACCGTTTCGAACTAAAAAGAATCAACCGGTTAACCGTCGAAATATATCGAGAAAGCACAACTCTGGGCTTCTTAACACTTACATTTTCCGAGGGTCCCCTTGCATCCCCCCTTCCCCCTGTGAGTGGAGGGGAGTAGGGTGGAAGGACTATACACAAAACCCCAACAAAGTGAGTCAGATTATTTGTAGCCTGCTTTTGTGTCAGGATAGAGAGAAGGACAGGCAGGGGGTTGTCATAATTTTTCTTTATTCTATTGATTATCTCAAGTTCATTTGTCACTTCATTTTCTTGTTAATACCTGATTTTAACTCAATACTTGCAAGTCAAAGATAATGAGTAAAATACTGTGTACCTTATATACTTCCACATCTATATAGAGCATGGAACTTAATTATGATCAAGTGAGGAAAGAAGTTTTTCTTTTTTTTCTGACGTATATAAGTTCTTTAAAATGCAAGGAACTGTGTTGACTGTTTCTTCTTCGTAAAATATATTGTTCTACTTTCTTGTAAAGGAAGACACGTTGAAAACACTAGACGTCAGTTGTTTTGTCATTCGGTTTACAACTGAAAAATGACATATTTTGTTGCGTGTAAGCATAACACATTTACAGAATGTCTAATGACATCTGTGTAGTCAAAATTAATGCCAAGGTTGAACTCAAAGTTGATCAAGGCTGAATTAAACATTAGTCAGAATTTTTTTTTGTTATTTACAAAGGAAGAGAAAAAGAACGTGTTTTCCCTTTATTCTGTTTTACAAAGTGTATACACAACGAGAGTCTTTTCGGTTAATTTTGGATCGGTGTTGTTATAACTAATTTTAAGATTAACTATCAAAATTTAAAATAATGGATTTCATCCTCCCCAATATGTAGAAAAACTTTGGAGGGTCCAAAACTATACAAGATAAAATTGTTTTATAAATCTTTAATGAATTAAACGAACCCTAAAACTTGGGACAAAGTGATCACCTTTATCGTTATTATTTTCACAAAGAAGTCTGTATTAACTAATGACCGAAGTTCCTCCCCCCCCCCCCCGTAAGGTCGTAGGGTCGTTGTCGTATGCACACGCGCACAACTTCATTCAAGGTTCAGTTCTCTTACTTACAATACGTTACTGTTTTATCATCAGCTAACGTGATCCCGCAAACTGTCAATCATAATAACTGACAAAGTGAAACATCGGATACAGTGTCATTCACCTGAATACACACACGCACCCATATATATATATATATATATATATATATATATATATATATATATATATATATATATATATATATATATATATATATATATATATATATACATATGTACATGTACATATATATATATATATGTACATGTACATGTACATATGTATGTATATATATATGTATATATATATATATATGTATATATATATATATATATATATGTATATATATATATATATATATATATATATATATATTTATATATATATATATATAGACCTATAACATCCCTATTACCTTCATTCCTTTGTGGATGTATCACAAAAGGAAACGATGGTAAACCAACAACCTTGGGGGGCTGGCGACAATCAAGCTAGACGTGTTCACTATATCACTCACTTACGCCCAAGATGTTGCCACTATTCGTAGTTTGATAGCCATAATATGACAAGAGAAAATAACCCCAAATTTCACGCTTGTTTCACTCGAATGAACGGGTTGCCAAACCTCCTACTGTTCTGACAACCCGTACCATAAGGTGATGTGCGTGTTCTTTTTTGGCGGGAAAATTACAGTTTCGATAAGTTATCATGGTAAATTACAGCTCGTATTGTGTAGTCCCCATGTGTGTCAATAAGGAAAGAAACAATTCATTTGAACTCTGCACAGAGTCTTTCAAGACTGCTTATAAACTGAGGAGAAGAATGGAAGAGGCACTTTCGATTGCTTTAACAGTTTAATTTAATACGGAGTTGAAATGTGCATACTCGACAACAGACACACGCTCATTTCTCGTATAGCTAGCGAAGGTCACAAAATTACAAACTTTCCACGTAAAGCAATGCACGACAAGCATGCATGCAGTCATCGCAATAACCACAAAAGGACAGGAAAATTGTCTAATATGATTAACATATATCGAAATATAGGCCTATACGACTGACGGGCAAATTTTTCAAGCTTAAGTTCGCGTAGACAATTAGGTTAGGCTTTTCCTGTATCCGTCATACAAATGCAAACTGTACATGAATAAGTAATAAGAGTTTGTGAATACACGGCCAACAGACATAGTAATAGGCTGGTTAAGAATATTACATAGGCACTATACATTTATTGTAGGAGGGAGCAATTATTTCACATGGCTAGGACTGTCATTAAATATAAAAAAAGATGGAATTTTCAGTCCATAAAAATTAACGTATATAAATATAAAGACACATTTCTGAATATTTCAATGAGAATCTTGGGTTATATATGTTGACTATGTAGACAGTGCTAGAGCGCCACTATTGACAGTGCTTTACAGATATATATATATATATATATATATATATATATATATATATATATATATATATATGTATATATATATATATATATATGTATATGTATATATATATATATATATATATTTATATATATATATATATATATATATATATATATATATATATATATATATATATATATATATATGTGTTTAGATAAAGCCTAGATATAGATATATAATAATATAATGCAAAACTGTTTCCACATATGCTTCCTATAAGTTAATGAAAAGAACGACAAGATAACAAAAATGGAGTACACAAAATATATTTAATATTAAAAAAAAACACCATATTTCAGTCACGCCTGTGTCCTTCTTCAGCGCAAGAGGTGAAGTGTTGAAGGTCCGTGTTCTTTCTCCCTAATGTGGCAACAAATCTACATGAATAATTAGATCCTTATGTGAGGCTGATTATGTATGAAACAAAAAATATACCATTTCTGTTATAATATTTTGTGCAACCCTGGTGTTGCCTGTCAGTGTAACTTATCTACATGATAACAATTATCCAGGTATGAGGTTTATCGTGTATGTAATAGTCTTACTTTTCTTTGTAATTGTTTTTGTAACTATGTTGCCCCCCGTCATGTGATCATGTATAACAACAAAGGTCCAAAGAAAATGCATCAACAATCTTTTACACAATACAAGGCATTCATTGTACGCGCACACAACAGTGCAAACAAGCACGTATATCAAGTTGTACTGTTGACAATTTAACGTGTTGTAGTCACAATTCTTATATTAATATCTATATTATTACAAGTGTAACGTTTACAAAAGTTCGTTAACCACATTTTTATTTATAAATTATATGCAAGTGAATCTTTCTTTCTATACGTATAAAATATTTAATTTCTTAGGAGAATATTGATAATTAATCAAATAATTTTATAATACATAGCTTATTTTTAATAGTATTATGAGCATACAATTGATAATATAACATCCAAAATTTGGAAGATAAAAAACAATAACATAACCACAAAATGAGAAATAAATTATGATAATGAAAGAATTTTGTTTTTATTTATTTATTTGCTTGTCTGTTTATTTATTTATACTCGGAATACAGATATTTGGAAAGTTATATCCATGCATTTTGAAAATGCATTATACGTATAGGATGATTTTTTCATGTTACATTTTACTGTTTGTATAAATGCTTTCAGGAAAAGTAAATTAAAGCAACAGAACAGGGCGTTTTATCTGCCCTATAGTGACGATACTCTTTTGACTGTTGTCAGATACTGACAAGTTTTAAGCCAAAGTAAACTTTAATTTATTCCTATGCGTGTTATTAGCCGAGATGTCCTTTTACCAATTGGTGGAGAAAATTGGTAGTAAGGGTTTTGATAATATTCAATTTACTGAGAGCTAACATCCATGCACCCAATCATTATCTACAGTCTGTACGTAGCAACAGACTTACTACAAGTCTCAGAATTAACAGCAATCAGTAAAAAATACATTGGCCTATGTACCTTGATATTAATTAAATTATCTGACCCTTTCCGTTTCTCGGTTTTTGCTCTTCTGTTCCCTTCCTTTCCTTTTTTGTTTTTGTTTCGTTTTTTTGTTTTTTTTTTTGTTTCTTAGAATGGAAGTGTTGTGTTTATAATTTAACATTTTATTTTCTAGACTAGGAACATACTTTTGAAATAATGTTGGACTAGAAAATTAGTGTAAACATATCGCATATAGGTAAGAAGCCTTTTCTTGCGACTGTTAGATTAAGTACAAAACTTCTCTTGTCCTTCACTCCTTCGTGCAATGTGATACCTTTCTTAACGCCATTGTGAGTTTTAATGATTTACCACATTGCCGAATTCATAGTCAAACATGGAGCACAAAAGGGACGTGATTTCACAGTTTGTGGTATTATGAATAGAACAGACAATTTTCAATGTGTCAATTGTATCGCCATTTCGTTCTCAATAGATCGAAACTTTTCAAACCTACGTTTTTACGACTGGTATAGAAAACAAAGATGGCTACCACAGAGCACCCCTCAAGGGTAACACACCTTTCGGGAGGAGAATGGGCTTGTAATAGACCACCCTATCAATGATATCAGTGGGGAGCGGTTAAAACTGTTGACCTTCATCTAAAGGTTACACGACGTCAATATACAAAACCCACTCTTCTCAATACACATCATAATAGTAACAATGGTTTCATCGACACCTTTCTGTTCACGCCTGTAGTTCGCTACAAAACCAGTTTGTAGTATAAATGATAATCGCCTGTATCGATATGAATTGGTTGTGCACATAGTTTGTATGGAAGAAAGAAAGAAAGAAAGACTCCTATCGTGGGAATATGAACAACCTAACCACACTATAAAACTAGCAAGTACCAACAGGCGATTCTAATAACACAAGGCGTTAAAACCAGGTGTCGAAGTTGGCGCTAGACTCATGTGAACGCTGCCACAGGGTCTGGTATGGAATCGTTAATATATGGTATCCATTTATATATATGCACCCTTCCGTGCATTACTTTGAATTGTTTAGTGGATCTACTAACACTAACACAATTTGAGAGCCATGTGGAGATATTTTAACGTTCAGGCTATACCTTATAACTATATGACATTACTATATCTCATTGGAGAATATGGCGTGGAAGAGTTGTTCAACAAAAAAACCTGCAAGATACACACGGCAGGGATTACCGATGTCAAGAAAGTTTGGCCGATTCCAATCTTCCTAGTTTGCATTAAACATTGCTGGACTATCCGGGGCTCTTAGTTATGCTGAACATTTTTAAATTTCTTCATTCCATTAGTGGCTTTCTTGCTAGTCAACTTAGGTCAACAATTGCTGGTGAAGAAATCGTCTTTTCTTTCTCTTTAAATTGGAAATGGTAAGTTCAATTAATTAAAGTTTAAATGTTTAAAGTGTTTAAAGTTTCATGTATATTTTGTATATGATATAGCAAACTAAAACAGTTAACATTTAATCATTTGAGGTAGATAATGATGTAAACTACTTTTAGACAATTTATGTTTCTCTTTCTGTTTAAATAGAAGTTTGCTGAATATGTTATGATCACATAAATGTTAAACTTGAGACAAACTAAATCTTCAAAAGGCTTCTTTTTTTTAGGGCATCTTTGATATGGACGGGTGTTATACTTGGCGATAGCAAGTTAATTATCTATAAGCCATTCAACAAGTGGCCATCTCTCGTTCGTTTTAACTTCATGATTCACTAGTAAAACATTGAGAAAAATATAATTTTGTTTTTATCGACGTAAGTTTCTGTTTAACTTTGGTTACGAAGACCAAACGATAAAGTCGTTTTAGATGTTATGTACGAGACCCATAGAAGAAGGTCCCATTGGTCTGTTTTAAATTTGCGACAGGAATTGCCTAATATAAAATGTGGGTAATTGAAACTAACATGATCATATCATTCGGTTTCTGTTTGAAGTCCAGTCTGTGAAAAGGCCATTTTGAGGAATAGGATTTGTTTGTATCACTGTCAGATTCCCTTCCTTTCGTTGGCGTTGCTTAAACTACAAGTAACAAACATTCATATAGCGGACCAACATATCTAAGATAAGCTCAGATTGACGCATTTTCTATACAGGGCTCTCAGTGAAAATCAGTTTGTGAATAATATGATTAAAAAATGATTATAGCATTCTCATGAATCTATTCATACCAGGCTGGTTATTCTGTTAAGTTTACCAGAGTTCAGAAGTCCTAACGATAAACTCGGGATCGGTTACAAACCGGGTACAGTTGAACCATCTATATGTAAACCCAATTTCGCAGGAGCCGATGTATTGTCTCAATGCTATATTAGCTGGCTTTTTAGTTGTGTTTATTTTATATATAAAAAACAACAACAATGGCGTGTTACGGCGTTGTATCTTTAAGTCACTTGTCACTCAATGGGTTGACTGATTTTATTGTCGATTTATTTGTGGTAGAATATTTCATGCAAGATTAAGCTTGAAAGCTTAAACTCTGTATGCCTACTGGGGTATTGTTTAGCGAAATCTTTTATTGTGAATTGTAGACTATACACTAACGGAAAACCACGTGAATAGTTCGCTCTTCCCACGATGCCTAACAATGTAATCGCCCACTTGAGGAGTCAAGTTAAAAAGGTTAAATTAGTGTATAGTTTATACTGCAGTGGAAGTTTTGCTTATAAACTTGGGACTTCCTCATTCGTTTCCTCATTATTCACATGTTGATAGTCGCATTGAAAAGTCATATTTGTTGTTAGATATAGGAATCCATAGAGATATTGATATAATCTAGTGCAAAACAGAAACAAAAAATCTCGTTTTACATCAGTATGTAAATACACAACAAACTTTATTACATTTTATACACCATTTACTGTGTGTATACGCTTATACTAAAGGTACTGATAATCTTTCTTTATATAAAACAAACTGATTTTACCATTTAAAATAATCCAGCATCAGTGCGTCGAATATGGACTTACTAAAACAGGAAAGGAAAAGAAAACTATAGTGTGTTAGCGTAGATTCTGTAATGGTTTGGGGCATCGTGCAATTTTTTTTTCAGTATCTCAATGTATTAATTGTCGGATAATTTAATTTAACGGAAAGTTTCAACATGTTTATACATTATAGCATTTCGTTGTCGTCGTCATAATGGGCCCATCTAAAATATAATCAAATTTGACAGCGACAAGGTTATACGCAGGGCTGTAATTTTGTTCCAACTTACTTTCTTAATTTCATAATTTGTTATTTTACAAGTTAATAATTAGCCTAGGTTTGTACAATAACCTTCACGTTTCCGAACGATTTTAAAAGAGCGTCTTTTGCTTTTTCATAAATAACTAAAGAAACTAAAATAGTGGATCATCTGTATGATTTTCGGGAGGATGAACTTGATGTGTATGGTTTCATCTGGAAGTTAAGTGCTCTATTATATCGAAACATATTATCTTTAGTGAAGAATACAAACAAATGAAAGTATTTCGCAATCCTACTGGAGTTTAAACACCAATGGATTTTTCTTAAAATATTCCAAATGAGTATGAAGCAGCTCTTGTTACGATGCTGACGATGATTAATGTTTATGCATTTAAAGCCGAATAAATAAGAGTTGATAAGAACTAAGATGAGAGCGAATGGTTAAGAAAGATAGCTGGATGGGAGCTGTTTAGACATATTTAAGCATTTATCGATTACATAGCACTTGATTTTAAAATATCTAAAATCTATACAACAAATTTTAGAACTTGAACAGATCAATTGATTATCGAATAGGTTCAGTCCGTATATAACATAAACCTATTTCCAAATTACACGTGTTTGAAGTTTTATTTCAAGTGCACATGTTGTATATATATATGTATATATATATATATATATATATATATATATATATATATGTATGCATAATACATGAAGTACGGTATCATTCCATTTCTTCCACTTTCATAAATTAACCTCTAGTAGACGAAAAAAGTGAATTTGCGCAAGTGCAAACTCTGGGCACCAATCCTATGACCTTGTTGGCTATGTCGTCTGCTAGATCGGTCAATCGCATCTATGACGTCACTTATAATAGAAAATGTCCTCCTTGAGATCGTTTTTGTATGAGTCTATAGTATCGCAATGACGATGAAGTGGAACATTTGGACATTTTTTTTTCCGGAGAAATTTTTATTTCTGTGACAATTTTCGTGTTTACTTTTGTTTCATAATTTTTATTTTAGTAAGACGTTATTTTATCGTTGCTTTCTGCTTGTTGGAAAAAAGTGTTTATCTTTAGAGTAAAGAAAGAAATCAGTGTATCCAGAGATTTAGTTCAGTGAGCAAATACCTTTACACACATATTTCTTCATATCCATTTTACAAGTGAGAAGTGTTTAATGTTACTTTGAGTTCGATTTGTTAAAAGAAATATCTTACCTAGTATTTCCATTAAACGATTACGGTCATATTTTTTATGTGACTATTTGGGAACTTCAAGCAAACATTCATCGGCAACGTATGACTTAATCTTAATTATGGGCGTGTAATTCTGACAAATCTGCTTAAATGTTTGAGCTGTGCCATCCTTTCTACGAGATGTTTTGCAGTAATAATGGGGAACATACTTCGTCAAAGATTCAAGGATATTTGGCTTAATCTATGGTAAGATAATAACGTTTTACTTGACTCATCTATTTGATTTGTACTCAAAAATTTACACAGTTTTGACGATATAATAAGAATGTCTTAGTCATTGCTTTGATGACCATAATGCATAAAATGTACTTATGCATGCGGGAAGTCGGTAGGGCCATAATAATCTCTATAGGGTTTATATACATACATCTGTAAAACAACGTAAGTAAAATACACCCACACCTTTCATTTTATTTGATTCTAAACAGGCATTTTTAAGTTTAGAAAACAAAGTATAGGCAATGAAATAGAGTAGTGTTTTAAACATTATTGTTATTTCGAGAACCCAATTGGACATTTGAAGCCAAGCATTTCACCTTACAGTTTCATTGTTTTAGGAAATTCACTTCTAATTACGACGATACTTTAAAATACCGGCTGTACATATAAACGGATTATTATTTGAACCTATTACATATTTATCAATACTTTCTTTCCAAATATGCATTTTGCACGACAATAAATTTCCATCACAGTTACCTACTGTGTTAACTGTTATATGTGTCATTACATTAAGGTAGAGTAATACTTTATCAATCTGTAGTATCTGTCTTTCTAATCTGTTATAATGACGTGAGAGCAACCAACAATTACGCCGCATCGGGCCGTGTATCTTTTATGATAAATCCCGTTAAAATGAGTGTAAAACGTCTATTTTTAAGTTATTTGAATTGAACAAAAAAGAGTTAAAAACACAAAATGAGAGAAACCAAAAGTTTAATTTATTACTCAAATCAATTTTGAGAGTTGTCCTTTTACATTTTTCTTCAATGCCTTTGTTTTTTGGTGTGTGTGCCTGAGTTTATATCTTTATTTTAAATCTGATGTGGTTAGCTATGATTTTGCCAGAATTCGTACGTAATACTTTACAAGAAAATCTAAAACAAAATGTGAAAATATACAGCAGAAAACAGTTTTGAAGCGAGATTGTATACACGGTTTGCCAAAATGATTTGATTATTTGTTACCTTATATTTTCCGACGCACTTTTCATTTGACGACATTTTTCAATGGTAACGTTAGGTTTATTTTATGCTGTGGACTTTTATGTTACATGATCGAAAAGTCCAAATAAAATTGGAGTATTTAAACCAATGATGTAGAATGTGAATCGGAATCGTGTTGCTTTAAGCCAACAAAAACATGACAAGTCTGGAAATATCCATTAAATTAAGTAAGAAATCTTACAGAGAGGTAACGACAAAAGTATTCACAAATAAAAAATGTAAACGTAGGGCTTAATAGTTCACTTATAACAAATAAATTTTGGATCTCAGGCCACCGATATTAATCTCGTTTTCATCAAACAGTACTTTCTCTTTTAACAACTTGTTAACAATAAGATTACAACTAGTTAAAAAGGAAAGTATTCAGACGAAACTGGATGAGCTCATATATAAATATTATATATACTGAAGCCTTTTTACACTCAAAAATGTTCCAATTTCTTTCTATTTACATTTACAGGCTGAATGATTTATTCAACAACTGACTAGAAAATGATCAATGATATGTCACAATTTAAGCATATTTAATGTTACAAAGTTTGTCTAAACTTATTGTTATCAACCAAAAACACTGTTTACGTATTGTATTGAATTCATCAAATTTGTATCCCATGCATTATCTTAATCATAATTAACTGAAAGTAACTACAGAACAGTCAATTCATCTTGGTGCGTGTCATCTTAGAAAGTCCCTCCTACGCGAAATATGCACACAAAACAACACAAACTATATTTTATATATTGGTTTTGCTTTACAAAGGTTTTTTTTTTTTTTTAATATCTCTTAAAAGTGATTACTTTTCAAAACAATATATCAATACCTAGTCAAGGCCTACAATAATTTTATGTATTAAAAGATATTGCCATATAGGCTAGGATGTTATATGAAGTAATTAGAAAATGAATATTATGAAATAGATTAATAGAAGGGAATGTTTTCTAACTTGGGTGAATCTGTCGATAATAATTAGGTCCAGTAAGTTGATGTCAGTTTGATTTCTCTTATTTTGTCATTATCTTATTATAGATATAATTATTTCAGTCTCTAAGACCCCAGGGAATGTATCTTGACAAGAAACTGTTACCATCGGGAGAAGGCATATCTATAATATAATATAATATTAGTAATGAAATATAATATATATGTATATACGATATTAGTAATGCAATGCATCCTATAAAGAAACACTGGTGAAAATTTATTGCAAGTATTAAATAAAAATATCGAACTATATCATGAAGCATATACAAAATGGCCTATTATGCAAGAAGAATGATTAATTACATGAGCATTTATGAAAAGATAAATGAATTAATACTGGTGAATTAAGAACAACATATATGTAATGAAGTCTTTAGATGAAGAGGAATAAAAACGTACTCAAAAGTTAATTTACTTAAGAGCAAAAAAATGTCGATGAGCCAAGGAAGAATACGACCTTATTGACAATCCAATATTGTTCAATCAATAAAATCACTATTCCTTGGTTCTTCAGGGCAAATTTGATACATACATCGTCACTGAAAGTGGCTATATTGTGATACAGAAACGGCTAGATATGTTAACATGGTCACGAAGTTCCAAAACACCTACAACACCTTTTCCCAATTTCTTCGACAGCTTTTGCTATTTTTAAGGTGAATTTTAAACTGTTACATTTTAACTAAGTTTCCTTCTGCTTCATTTTATATTCCATCAAACCAGCTTTTGTGTTTTTGGTCAACAGTATTAACAAACCTATCCAGTATTCATGAAAAGAAAATATCGAACAATGAAATTTAGTACAATACTAGGCATATTTACCAAAATGAAGATTGATTTGTGGGTTAATAATGAACTTGAATCTTTTGTCATCCAAACAACTTTCACGTTAGTATTAGTCATATGAAACCACAATTTAGAATTTTTTTGTTATCTGTCTTCATTCTTTGAAAGAAAGATTTTTCTTTTCGCTAGACAAGGTTATATCCTACATTGTTATGAGAGTTAAATGTGGAATGATATCGTAAAATTTGATCATCATATAATCAACACGTATCTTTAAAGAATATCTTTTGAATTTCAAAAGGATCATTTAACTTGAATCTGTTCTACACCGTTCTCGTAGTAACATTGTCAAAGAAGAGATCTCCATTTTGTTCATAAGATTAGAATACTCGTTTAAAATTATCTGAATATTTTATTCGTTTTCTGTAAAAAAAAACAGATTACTTTAAACTTACAAAATATGGTGATTCTGCTGTTTTAGTAAGTAAATATCAATTATATCTATCTTTAATCTTATTGTTAATGTAATCTCAATAATGATATGTAAAGCCATTTGTAATCTACCAGTATAGCAGAATGTTGATAAAGATCATTTTAAATCCAGCTTGGCAAACGTTTCCTCCGTACATTTTTTTCTGGCAAGAAGTGAAAACTGTATAACATGAAATCATGACTAAAACAAATCCGCAAAATATATATTCTTAACAGTTATGTTTATTCTTATATAAATAGGTAACTAATCCGATTTCGGATGTTTTCAGCTTATATATCGTCTATATCTTCTCTAAATGATGAAGTTGTACTTTTTGAAAGTTCAAAAGTGCATTGTTGACATCAACCGTTATTTTGTTACCCAATAAGATCTTATTAAAATATAGAATATAGTAACTACCAATATGAATTATCTATACTGTACGCCCATAAAAGCCAGCAAGAAGCTTAACTATTATACATAATTGAAGCCTAAGCAGCTTAGGTTTTCTTCTGGTATCCTATCAGATTAAAAATGCATATATAGTTTTAACTATAATATTTACTTTGTATACGCTCTTATATCTCTCATACGTTCTAACAATTAATAATGCAAACAACTCAACATCAGTTTCTTCCTTTTTTCCAGAGTATTACACCAAAAAAAAAAATTGTTCAAGCAAGTTATCTTTAAAAAAAATCCCAAATACTGTGAGTCATAGTATACAGTGTTAAATAAAACAAGTCGTTCTGCTATACATAAAACTTCAAATCACACCTTGTATATATAGTGCTAACTCTTTGGTGGTAACTATGGCGAAGTAACATCTGTTTGGTAACAAAGAGAAACAATTATGATTCAGTCGATTTGAGGCAATGTCGTAATAACCCCAAAATTAAGTCTTTAACAGTATTGCGCTATACAAGAACTGTTAATTATTATTATTATTTCAAATGCTATAACCGCAAAACTAAGGATTCAGTTTGCCTTATCTTTTAGAGCTTCCCAATCTAAAATCTATCAATATAAGGTTTATGCTTGGATTTTCGATATTTTATTTGCTTTTTTCGTTTCTTCTTTGTTTGTAGTTTTATTTTTACAATGTCACTATTTCATTCTTGGGTATGAACGGTACTGTTTTTCTTGCTAGTTAGTTTTGTGAAAACTGGAGAACAGCAAAATTCGGGTACAGGGTACTCGTTGTAGTTCTCAACTGAAAGAGAAGATATCTCAGTCACTAGTGTACAGACCGTACAGTACAATGAGAAATAGTTACCAGTATAGCTTTGTAAACGAGGTGCACAAAATAAATCTCTAACGACTCCCACACGAAGCGCCCCGCTGAGATTAAGAAAAAGATAAAAGAGTTAGGGCCAAGGATATGTCAGCAAATAGTGGAAAGTATTTAAAATATAGCGTTGGAATTCTATAGTGGTATTCATTTGTTACCCGGTTGACGCTTGTTTATAAGATGTAATTAATTCTGAAAATATTATGTTTCATTTAGTATGGGCACGCCTTGCGTACCACTGGTTATGTCCAGTTACAAAACTACATGTGCTAACAATTTAACTCATAAACAAAAACCATTTGCTTTATAATACAACAGGCTATCAACGGAGCTTTTGGGTGAGAGAGTTTGCTGTATATGTGTAGTAGAAAACATTATATCCGGTATTTATTCGTATGGCAGGGCAAACAATGGCCTAGTGCAGGAGCTTTGACGAGTGCAAACATGGTATTTATATCATTCTATACATATATGCTTGGTTTCTTTTCTCTCTCTTTTACCAAAACAAAAAAGCAAAGATATCAGGAGAAAGAATAAAAGTTGGTTTTCACTAAACATATTGTTAAAATGTATAGCTCTTATCAGACAAGGTCCTATAAAACTATCCTCAAATAGCTTCCTATTTTATTCCCTTCCTCAGTTAAAATACCTGCTCTATGTTAAACTATACTGCACCATGCAGCTTTCTGTTCGATATGGCGTGTTTTTCGTTTAATATGTAGTATGTTGGTATTATGCAATCATGCTGTTAGTCTTGGGAAAATAGGCAAGCCGCAAACACCCTTCTCCTGCAAAGTGGGTAATTTGAATGGTTAACGGCATGGTCAATGACATCATGTCAGGTCAAGCTGCAACTCCTCAGATACTGCGTGTCATACACGGAATTTAATGAGAAGTACACGGCGAACAATCAAGTTTGGTTGCTGTGATTAAGATGTTTGTGTACAATGGTTCCCCAAATATCTAAAGTAGATCTTGCACCCGTGTTGGAGATATCATATATAAACAACAAAATCGTGTCAGGGTGTAGGCTATTTTGTCAATCGGTGATGCCATAGTTTCGCAATGAGGTGAAACGTTTTACTTTCCTTATTTCTTTGCAGATGGAATGAAGTCATTTTTTGTAACTGTTAGGCAAGTTATTCGTTACTCGTTCAAGATCAAGGAAAGATGGTTGGACTTGGTTCTTCGTTAGCTCCGAGAGGGATACTTTTAGAATCACGATCGTTCCACTGTGAGACTATGAGAGAGACGGTAAACGTAATCTAGAGCTCAGATCACTGTTTCGTTACCCAGACGACAGACGTGTAGGCTTCCGGCAGACGCTTATTTGGAAAATGAAATGAAAATAAAGTGAAATAATAGGAATTACCACAGTGGACGAGGAGATCATCTGTAAATCATGTTTCGTGGAACCAGTACACCGACAAAGGGCGATTCAAATGTGTTTGTGCTTCTACTTCTGTTAGAACGAAAGCCCTGTCAATCGGAAAATAATTTATACGGATCGGTGGGACTTTCGTTCGATTAGAAGCAGGAGCTATCATCGTGAAGATTTCATATTTTTGTGAGAATATTAAAATCATGGGAAGGATTATTCCAAAGAAATCGGAAAGCTCATCAATTCTCGATCCAATTCTTCAACATGGCATCGTGGTTTTCAACATTGACATGCCGGATGAAACCGAGTCACATCAGATTGTATCGACGTATCCTTTACAAAATGCTACTCTTTTTCTTGTATGAATATTCGTAACGATATTAACATATGCTTAAACGTTGTGACAAACTTTGAATCGTTCTTCAGCTTTAACGCCGTGATTATATGTTATATGTAGAATTTCTTGTGTTTGCTTTGAAAAGGGAAGACCTTTGAAATGAGAAATTCTTGATAGCCGAAGGGGGAGGGGGGAGGGTTGATAATAACTCATGGGAGATATGGACAAGAGGTCCACCAAGGCTCTTCCTTACTCTTATTTTTCTCCTGCCCCCCCCCCCACACCCTTTCCCGGTGACTGATTGTCTGTTAGCATATACGTGATCTCTAAGTTTTTATCTTATCTTTATCTTATCTTATCTATTCGGCAAGTTCCATATTCGTTTTAATGATGTTGTTTTTCTCTTTCTTCGATTTCATGGAAATACAATAACTAATCAACAAAATATGCGCTTACGTTACCCGGCTCTATTCAGTCCGCGCAAATCAAGTGTATGTGAGTGAGGTCGCTAGATTATGAAGTTGTAACTTCCCAATCCGGTGATTTCTACTCGCCTGCTAATGCAACTACGTACATGAGGCATTTGTTATGCATGTGTGCATTTGTGTTGAACTCTTAGCAAGTGTCGCGTGCAAGTCGCGTGGGGACGAAAATTGGAGAGCGAAAAAAAAAAAGAGAGGAAAATGAAGCGACGTGGATGGGAAAGATCGATTCAAAGAGTGAACGGCGAAGGACATCATGCCTTGAATCTATTGATTGTGGAGAGTTTTAACTGTATCCAGAACCTCGGTTAGGGTGTGTGAAGCCACGCCTCTTTACGCCTACAAAGTGAGCACAATCCAACGCCAGCTTGCGTTGCATTAGTATGATCACATAGTATTCTGTTCATGCGAGTCCGTCAATTCGAAAGTATGTTTGCCGCAGAATGTTCTAACTTTTTTTTAACCAAAGTCTGTAATTGCAAATTTATTATACTCTCGTAAACATTCTGGACCGTAAAGGTTTGAAAATATACAATAGTTTACACTTTTTGCCAAGCAAAATAGCAACTTAGTTTTAATGTTCTTAATATTATGGACTAAAATTGAACATCATACAGCGCAACATACTTAGTTTACAAGATACAAATAATTGTATCTTCAGAAAAATGTTCGATGTTATAAGGCAGTTAATTGTTACTTCAGTAGGCGTATCTTGGCTGCCAGTGTAGGTTACATTTGAACCACATTAAAATGATAGTTTAGAGGATATTGTAGGCCTTCTTAGGACAGTTGAAAAACGAACATACTTCCTTTAAGCATTCTGGTAACATTTACGTTTATATTGGTTTATGTATACCGTTTTCCAGATAAATACCTTTTGAAGTTGAGACGTTTCGCAAGAAAAGTGAACTTGGAGGAAACGTTTGTGATGTCATAGCAGGACTCTATCAACTTGGTTTTATGTTTTTCTTTAGATATTAATAATGTCAATGTTTTCTTCTTCAAAATTGTGCCATGCATCTCAGTATGGGTAAACCTCCGTCCTTGGTAAATTGTTAACTTCACATCCCCTTATAGGTAAAGTAGAGATCCTATTCAATCCAATAGGTCAACGTAGAAGTATACATTATGCTGTCTGTGTGCATCTATGACATCACACCATTTTGCCTCAAGTTCATTGAAGGTTCAAACTGCATGTGACAATTTCGATTATTAACATTTAGAGGACGCCATACAGAAATTGCAAACAAATTTCACCAGCCAAAACAAAAAATATCCTCTGGACTGTCCATTTAATTGTCTACATGTAGACCAATCGTAACCGTCATGAAGGTAGACGCTGATGGCCTACCCCCTTGGCACAAAACTAAGCCCCCCCCTGCCCCCTCCCTCACAAAACTAAACGAAAGTGTAGTAGGCCTTGCCGTATATTACTATGATTAAATTCTTCTTGCAGTCACGATGCTTGCTGCTACTACAGCGTTCCCTTCATACTTGAATAACCTATTAATTGTATTAATTGCTTGTAATATACTGCAGTATAATATGCAACGGATAATGAGATTTCTTTTTATTTAAATTCTATACACCCTTAATTATAAAATGGATTCGTCGGATTCGCTTGTTTACTTTGGCGCTGTCCAAATATTCCTGCGAAAAAATTCCAAGGCTGTTTTTCTCAATTCTATGCAACTGGAAAATTGTGTTCATGTTTTCTTTTGGCCGCGTAGAGACATTTCCTTAATGGATCGATCCTCGTTCGAAGAATCTTTCCTTTTGAAATACAGATCTCTAATGGAATATACTGCAAGCCGTCTGCTCATCGTGAAAGCGCGGTAAAAAATATACATGGAAGAAATTTTGATTCGTATTGTCTACATTGCAACAGTCTCAGAATAGATAATGGTGTAATAAATAAATAAAATTAAAAGCGGGAAGGATTGTGTATCAGACAGAACAATTTATAGTCTACTGTGGATGAAGTCTTTAAATTAACATACATGTTGTACTATTACCATGGGGATTATGCATAGCCTATCCCATACATGATATACTATTACACTGGGGACTTATGCATAGCCTATCCCATACATGATATACTATTACACTGGGGACTTATGCATAGCCTATCACATGTATTGACTTGATCAAGGACCTGGACATCAGACGATCCCTGTCTTTATAACATCTTTACAATGTTATTTTCGCAATTAAGTTGTGAATATTGTCATGAGACCGTTTATTTTAAATTGTCCAACGTCAGGGATTATAGCCTCCTTTCTTCTGTGATGCCCACTATTGCCCTGGCGAGAGTCAATAGTTATCAAGTATACAATGTCATAAATTGCAATAGAGCACGGTCTGGAACTCCATACCCCCTTCCCCACCCTACTCCGCTCACCTGGATCCCCAAGGCTACGCCATGAAACGCCTAACGAGGGGTGGTAAGTATAGGAGGACAGTTGCGGGACCCAAGCTTGCATCATGAGCGGAATATAGGTGCACGTGTGCCAATGAATACATGTGAAAGAATGGTGTATTCGAGGCACAGTTCTTCTTCACAGCAAGAGTTTCTTTGATGACTTCCTTTTTACAGGATTCACGGTGAGCACATTGTGAATACAATCAGGTATGACTGTCATGATTCCATGTAAACATTCGAGTTAGGTTTTCCTTAATCCTAAAGAAAATTTTAGTCTTTTTGTGTTAAGCTGTAGGCCTATACATAATATATATATATATATATATATATATATATATATATATATATAACGTTTTCAGTTATATATATATATATATATATTACATATATATTACATGCACATTCGTCTTGTCATAACATTTCAAGGCGTATTTCAACCCATTCAAGAATCACCTGCGCTGATTCGGATGCGGAATAAAATAAAAACATTCTTTCTTATACATCAAGACATTTCGACTGAAAACCTTCACGGATATGTTATTGTCCCCCCCCCCCCCCCCCGTCATTTTGCATCCATGATAAGATGATAAGAGCCTTGCCATTAAGCGGAAGTAAATGAAGGTTGCTGTAAACAAATGGAAATTATTGAGCAACATATCTGTTGTAATTTGTATACAATAGTAATGCTGTCTTTCTTTGAGGAATCACTGGTTTGTGTGGGTGAGTAAGTGAGTGTGAGTGTGTGTTTATATTTTTTATTAAACAACCTTAAAATCATGATTTCTGATAAAGATGTCATAAAAGCATTGCATGAAATGACTTGATTGAGAGATTGCGAAATAATATTTTCTCTTGTAACTTTTTTATTATTAAGAAAGACATTCAAATTCGATATTCATTAATTAAAGGATTTCGCTGATAAAAGATATATGATAAATTTGGAAAGGACGTTACGGATACCGCCACTCACATTGGATGTAACACGCAGTCTTTTCATGAGGCTTGCTATATAGCATTGTACTCGTGCACGCATGCGTGCGTGCATATAATATCATTCAATTTCACATTGATTACATAAAACAATGATGTTCCCCTACTCTCGGGTTATGTCGAATGTTTTATCAGGTAACATTACTTACAGCTATGATGTAATCTCCCCTTAGATTATTTGGAACACTAGCATGTTTACATAAGACATTATTTACATAAAAGTGATGATGTTCCTTGATCTCATGTTATTTTGAACTCTAATAAATTCATATATTATATGAGAGTAAAATGCATATATCTTGGTACGATTACATTTACATAAAATTATTGAGTTCCCTTCTCTCTAAGGTAATGTTTTTATTTATAAATTAACATTTCGCTATGTTGGTTCCCTGTTGTCATATTAACGTTGAGCGCTAAAAATTTACATACAGCAGTAGTATTCTCGATCCTGCCTCGTTTATTCGAAATATAAACTTGTTCTTGTGAGACAAGATTCACGAAATGTTCAATACAGTCGAACATTAGTATGTTCATATGAGATAACATTCAGCATGCACGAAAGAGCAATACATGAATTCATAAGTAAATAAGGGAAGCAATTATAGCAAACATATGGTTTGTCTTTCAGTCATCGCATAGTTTTGTGCGGTTCAAATATATAAACACCGTTATATATATATATATATATATATATATATATATATATATATATATATATATATATATATAGTTTGTTATTGAATTGGTTGCGATGATGAAAGTATGAACACGAACTAGCTACATCGGGTACCTCCTTAAGCCCTGCACCTAATCCCAGTGCACTATACTCAGGCCCATATTATGTTGGGGGCACATAGGGACGTTCCCCCTTCCGTCCCCATGTAGACTACTGTGTCCTCGCCCCCAATCTGTGCCCACCACCATGTGAACAAAATGTCCACAAGTTACAGGAAACGAGTATTGTGTACCTCCTTACATTGCTAGTGCCTCTCTGAACTGAAACTTTCTGGCATACGGGCCTGGCCCTGCTTTATTATAATTGTGTCTGTTTGTCTATATGACAGTCCATGTAATCACGAAAACTAACATGAAAAGTGACAGCAATTTCTGGACAGCGTGTATACAAGTACGCGTGTTATGCTAACACTGCATGAAACTGTGTTATACATTACGTACATTTTCATACATGATAAACACTACAGTGGCAGTACATTACATATACCGTATCACGTGACCAAGTCAGAAAGTGGAGTAACGGTGTACTAGCGAAACCTAAGAAATTGGCCCGCCCTCTAAAAAATTTCCTAGCTGAGAGAATACCTTTTAATAAGCAAATGATTACATAAACGATAGACTGTCATGTCAATGATACGCAACAGAGCATACGATATGTGTATAGTTTCATAGAATCCCATCGGTAAATAGAGAAAGAAAAATCGTTTTCTATTTTTTTTTTTTTTTTTTTTTTGGCATCTAACGAAGTGACAATACTTCTTTCTAATTAATATACGCTTTGAATAATGTACCAAATCAGTGACACACATCACTGAATAGTGGTTTATGATCCTGAGTTCCATTGAAAAGAAAGCCTTCAGGGTTAAATGTATAGCTTCCAGTTTAATACCAGAGCAAACAAGATTATATATTTCATATATTCAACTCATAGTCAACCGCAAAATACGTGTATGAAAAATCATTCAGTTTTCAAGTCTGTGATATCTTCCATTATTTGCATTGCTATTGTTAACTCGAGTGCATGCGGTAATGAATAAACCAGGAAGCTGGGCCTGTTTCTTCTACTTTTTCCTACAAACAAGGCTATAGAGATGACACGCGAACTTACATAAAAGTTAATTAATATATAGATCTTATGGGAATGGAGAAAAACTTCCATTTCCTTGGAAATTTGCAATAAAGCTCTCAATGATGCTTACAAAGTTGGGTAACTGAATTATACTCTAAACAACTCTCGTTTCTTGCAACCCGAAATTGAAGCTTCTCTCCTAGTCAGTCTACAGACTAGCTTTTCGATACTTGTTCGCAATTTACAATTAACTAAGAGCAAAATATAAGTTATTAATCTGAAACACGAAATTCATATCTTTAATTGCATTAGTCGTTCTTCTCCATTCGGCTAATATCGAATATATGTATATCTATTCATTCCTTAATGGATACAGCGAAGTGCCCGTCGAACGTACGAGTGCATTTATTTGCAAAAACGGTCATCGAACACGCATGCGCAAAACTCCAGACGGGCGTCTCAGACTTGTTTTGAGACGGTTACAAATAGATGCTGTATACGTATAGTAAATATCATCGTCGCGAAACGGGTTTATTCTTAGTGACGATGTACGTGAGTGTAGCAGTGACGTCATTGATAGGCTCTACCTGTTACCCTGAATTCTGAGCTATACTTATATAAAGGCTATATGTTAATGTCTTTCAATATGTATTTAGCATACAGCTCGATGCCTCCTATTTTACGGTTAGATATCCGCAACCTGTATGGATTTGCCTACTATACCTGCATAACTGCTGGGAACCGGGGTGCCGCTAGACCCGAGGCACCGAGGCTCCTGACAAGTTGAGGTTCCGAAAGCGCCGATTTCTGATTGGTCGCGAAAGGTGCCGTAGTTTTGTCCGAGGCGCCAAATATGCGTCGCTTGTTTCAAGGTCTCAGCGCCGACGGACGTGGATCACTGAATCGGTAGTAACTTAGGCCCCAGCCTGCAACACACGGCACCATGGGAGAGGAAACAGCCTGCGCCAGCCAACTGAGATTGATACACTGTGTATGTAGTGTATTAAGAACATGTTTTTTGATAACTCTATGATAAGACTAAACTATCAATAGAATGCAATAACACCTCCCTGTTGTTTAGCTACAGCAGGAACCGTCCGACGTGAACCATGCTGCAGGACAATCGCGCGAATCCAATCGCGCGAACTCGAACGCCATCGAAATAATCAATAACAGTTACAATGTATTCTGCAGCATGTGGGCGCAGTTAGTTTCCTCGGCCCACGGGGAGGGGGATGCTCCGGTCCCGCATCTCCCCGCCCAATAAGAAACCTCCTACCATAACATTTTTATCTGCTTATTTGCGATTGGGAAAAAGTTATTTTACCTTTCGCGCTCCATTGTTCTACTCGTCCACCAAAATAATGTTTGCTAATTATACTCTTTCATTATAATTCTTTGCCCTACCGACTCTCTCCCACAATACTCCACTAACTAAAAACAGCACATATATGTATAACGCATAAACATACAATACATATAACACATAAATATATAACACATACTAATTATAACACATGTAATACATAAAAGAACGCGGAGACGTATGTTTCTGTTACTGATGGACGATATTATGGTAAGATATAACTTTGCTATCATATAGTGTGGAATGCGCCGCTGTGAAAGGCAAAACAGAGAGACGTTTTTAGAGGTTCGCAAAGAAAAGGCGTTTCGCCAGCACGCCTACAAAAAAAATTGTGAGCTACACATAGGCTACAACAACTAAATATGTATCGAATACTTAAACATAAAAAACCTGTTTGTTTGCAATGAATGATAGTACAGATCAAGGCATTCAAGACTCGACTAACGCGACAACGAACAGAATACTAAAGCTGATGTAGCAATGAATTTGTAAAACAAGATTGACGCGGCAATTTACAGCCGAGTCAGCCTCAGATTGACACTAGAATTACCGTCGGATGAGGCTGACGATATCTACCGGAATATATCACTGCAATGTTGCGTTTTACACGAAGCCAAAGCGTCGCTCGGGCAAAGTGGAAAATAATTGGAACTTAGTGTTGATGAGATCATGAGCAGCACTTATAGTTGTAACTTCAGTTGTAAATTTGCGTTATTTTGACTAGAGTCATGCAATATTCGCACATTCTGAGATTGCCCGAAAGTGTTTTTAAGGATCGCTGCAATTATAACCGTCCGGTTGATGCCGACTGTTAATTCTCGAACTAGTCAATGTTTAAAGTCGGGTTCCTTTAAGTTTGCGTCATATAGGCTTTACCTATAACATGTTATAGGCCTATGATTTTTCTTCTTTTGTTCGTTGGCTAGGTTCATGCCTAATTTTATTATTACTGATTCGACTGCGCTGTATTAACTTGTAGCAGACTACACTTCCATCCACATGTATCTCTCTTTAAGCATTCGACTATCATGGACGCTTCTAAACTCACCGCATGGCAACTTGTCAAGCAATGTTAAACTTGAGAAATGAACGAGAGAACAAGAAAGTAAGGTATAGGCCTACACTACAACTACAATCTTATCTCTTACGTTTCAACCAGCTATAATGAAATATTATGTAAACACATGTGGTTTAGGCACAAACTCTTGATCCATGAAGAACCTCGATGTTTTAAGTTGTACCTACAGGAAAATGCCTGCTTAAATCAATCGATATTAACATTGTTACAATATATATGTACCTCATACACGTATTCAAAATTACGGCCTAGGCCTATACATTGTAACAAACATGAATCAATAGAACTATAGATGACGCATACAATAATTACAAGCCTCGTAAAAGTTGAATGAGCCTCGTGATACATATAATAAACAAAGCCGTATATCAGTTACAATATGCTGGGACTAATCTTTTATGTATTGTTATGTAAATGAGATCTGAATTCATTCGTGTAATTGGTCGAGGTCGTTAGGACACCTTATATAATAGAGATATATACGCTCTCGCCCCACGTTCGCAGCCGGGCTCTTTCCCTATTTATTGTTACAGACAAGAGTTTGTCATCCAGCTGTATCCCGAGCAGGGATTTATCAACATCTGGTTACTAGATCTCTAACACATCAGCATGATATCTTAACATGGTTCATCAAGTATATAACAACTCGAGTAATGCCACAAATCATGCATGAACCACCCAGTTTCACCCAGTTGGGACAATTTTTTTTTGCTCTACTGTAGTGTTATGCCATGCTTCAAAGCACTCGTATTGTCAGTACGAGCAGTATGAATATCATATCTCTATCAGATCAACGTTGGGAACTGTTTGCACTGACAATACCAGTGCTTTGAGAGTACAGTTTTAGAGACGTATTAGCATTAGGAGATTGTCCCAACTGGCTGCCAGTTTCAGCAGAGTTGTGAATATTCATTAAATAGCGTATGATTTTCGGGGTTAGCAGCATTAAAACGGTAATTTTTTGTCTGTTGAAACAGACAATACATGAATTGATCCATACATAACGCATTCTGTTGTCACGATACTACGACTTGTTCTCAAACGAAACCACGTACACCGTTTCTAGTCTAGACACTCGAATAACGCTTACAGAAGCTTCATATTCACAACACAAGTTCAGTTACGACTTTCAAAACTGATCGTCTATGAATGGCGCTTCTGCAGTGGTGTAGGTCTATATGTATACATTTCTGCGGAAAATGTATATTCGCGTGGGTATGTGCGTGTTGGTGTATGTGTGTCCGTATCACTACCACGTACAGTCTGTCTTCTTCAGAAGCCTATTCGGGGAGTTTAAACGGAACAAAAAGAAATGGGTTAACTTGTCATACCATATAGCATCAATTGAGAATTGTATGGCGCATCAATCAAAACGACTGGGTGAACGATGTTATTGACTGCCTTCGTCAAACCTGTGACAAACATACAACTACAATATTCATATCAAGATCCTTCTTAAGGATTAAACAGGAGTTAGTTTCTCCTAAAAAGACGATTCCAATCTCTACAACGTTTGTCACGTGACAGAACATTAAAGCGACTGCGACGTTTCCGTGATGTCTGATTGGTCTGTAAATATACCATCCAGTTAATATTTCATTTCATGTGATACCTTACAGGGTTTTTGGTTCTCCTTTCAGTATTTTTAAATCAATAATGCAATAATGCTTAAATCTCACAAGATTGCAGGGAAGCGGTCTCAAAGTATGTATGGGTTATGAGATATGTTATTAAAAGAATGTGAATTGAAAAGGACCATGTAAAGTACGTCTAACTAGACTGGAGACGGTGAGGTAGGGATGGAATGAAGGGGGTGCGGGGGGGGGGGGCGGTTGGATAGATGGATGGATTGTTTCAGACATGTGGATGGATTTAGCAATTCAAGTCACCGGTTCTGGAAGGGAAGAGGCACGCGGGGTGACTGAATAGTAATTAATTAAGAGTAAAATAATCGACAGTAAAGGGATGGAACAACCTAACAAAGTTAACAATCAAACTGTAAATAAGTAGAAAAGTCTGCTGTCACATTGAATGCCTCAATTCATTGATGTTGCAGTATAGCTTTGATATTGTAAATATGTTCACATTCATGTGTGTATAGGAATACGAATGGTTACTTACTTTCAAACAGAAAAAAAAAATAGTATTTAATACTAGGCTAAACTATTTAATAGGTTTTTATCTGTTTGTCTACAGAGGAATCTGTTATAATTATCTTGCCCATAGGCTGGGAAAAAAATACATTCCTAAAAAAATTTGAACTGGTCAATTTATCAGAGAGGTGCTAAAATGTTGAGACCAAATATTTTTAATAAAAGGATGAGGGGTGGGGAGGGTGAAGGGAGAGGATAGGAATCCATGAGGTGAAAATAAGAGATATTTATTATGGTTATCAAACTAACCCTGAACACATATTAAGTATGGTATTATATAGTATTTTTGTGTCCTTTAACTTCCACGTTCCTGCGCTGTTCATTCATAGCTTTACTGACAGACCCTGTACTTGCCGGGGGTCAGAGTGGGACAAGCCTGATTGAGCTGTGCAAAGCCCGGCTCCTGCAGGCTGTAGTTGCACCTGCATAGATGTCAGGTTTTAAACGCTGGTCTTTGTATTTTTAGTGTAAGATTCAAGCCATGCATCTTTTTAATAAAAACAGCCAAACATTATACAGTCAAAGAAGGAAACATCAAGTTTGTAGCTTTTTCATGATTTCTTTTAACCAGGACTTATACAGCAAACTTTTAGATACATACAAATTTAGAGAATTGCTCTTGCATTATAGTAACGTTTTTAACTACAGATTTTTAAATATACCAACCTATCTTATTCCGGCGTTAAATCTGATCAAACGCTCATGGAAAGACATATTGACACGATGACAGTAAAGCAAAAAGCAAGATCAGCCTTAAAAAGAAAAAGTCTGTGCTCAGTGTGCTGATAGCATCACAAAAATCGACCACGAACCATCGACCCTTCAGCCAGTGATATTTTTATTCAAGAAATCCATATAAGGTCATTAACAGAATGGACTATCAAAAAGATCTAAACAGTCCTCAAAACTGATACATATGATAATGTCAATATGTTCTTAGATCAATCACCATCGTGCAACTTTGATCTGTTTCATGCAATCACTGGTATGTACTCTATGCAGCATTGATGACATAACATAACATAAAGATAATGGTCTCTGTCCCGGATTGAGCCGTTTGAAGGACACATTAACCGAATACTACCCATGAGTCTCTCTCTCTGCTGTTCTGAGTTCAGCAATTAGCATTCACCGTGTATCCCCACACTGCCTTCCTTTTTCTCCTTCAGTATTACATATTATCAAAAAATGCTTTTCCCAAGCGCACGATGACCATTTCTTTGAACAGACCTTTTGTTGATAAACACAGGACTACTTTGCTTGGTTTTTGAATTTTTAATTAGCGTAGTATTTCTCTGTCAAACATCTAACCCCCAACCCCCCCCCCCCCCCCCTAAAAGGACAATGTCACAATTGTGCGATTATTAACTACACAATACTACCTACAAAAGGCGTGTAGGGTTAGGGATCGGTTCTCTCGTGTTTATCATGGAATCCGTTATGAGGCTTTAAGACCAACGATCATCCACTTTTGAGATCTACCACAAAATATGAATAATCTAATATTCTGAACAAAGGATGAAACCAACAGATGACAGTTTTTTGGTCATGTTAATACATATCAAAGAGCAAGAAACCTCAGATAAAACAATAACTGTGAATTTGAGTCAATAACAGTTATCTCCTTCCATAAAACTAGCATTTAATTACCTTACACGTGAAAATAAAACATACACTCGTTTGCAATTTCCATTGTTATTTCCAATGCTAGTAGGCCTACTATCATTTATATATATATATATATATATATATATATATATATATATATATATATACATATTTTTTTTTATGTGTTATATTTACTTACTTCAGTGCTATATTCAGAACTTCTAATCCATATTTCCATGCTTATATTACACTATATATTAAGCATCCAGAATGAATTCTTCCATCGTAACTTCAATGCATTACATAAATAATTTGTACCGATATCAAAACAAATTTTACATTCTCATTATAGGTTTACTATATTAGTTTTTATGCTCCCCCCCCCTCGTTTGTTTCATATTTTATTTTACTTGACTCTAACCTTGAGTATATCAGGCAAGAGTTTTCTTACAGATAAAGAGATGAAATTAAAAAAAGAAGAAAAAAAAAAACGACTCAATGATGAAATGACTCCGAATCGAGTCCTTGAACTTCCAAATCCAGGGTAGTCGTGGCAAATACCAAAGGTTGAATCAACCACTCAAGGTAAGCCAATGTCTCTATATGCCATCCAAAATGGATGAAATCCTCTCTGCTCTTACCACAGGTTTTTTCTTCTTTTTCTTTTCTTCTGCCACGGCTTCATTGAATATCTTTTCCTTGCGGCTGCAGAGTGATGAAAGGACAGACAAAGTTAACACGGATGGGGAAAAACGAGACGGGCACTCGATGAAGTAACATCCCTTGTCAATATTTCGTGATACTTATTGTCCATACAGGTTGTAAGCTTTTGCTACAATTTCTGAGAAACTGTCGTAGGATATAGTTTTTGATAAGTCGCTCCATAGTGAAACAAATGAACGACCAGTGCTGCGGGAGAATATTTCTTAGAACTGTGGACATGAGCACAGCCATGTATACCTCTTACGGGAATAAAATGGAGGCATAGCCCCTCCATCCTCCCCACCCCCCCCTGCCTCCTTGCACTGGTAGACAGAATATTACAAAAAAACAAAAAACATAGGCTGGTGTACTGAACATAACTATATAGCAAGTATGTGCCGTATAACCTAAACAGTATAAAATGATTCAACATTGTTTCTACAAGTTCCAAATGTAGCACCATCCTCCATTTCACCAAAATTTCTCACAAAGGAAGAGACCATCCCTTCCCCTGGATGACATGTTTTAAACCCACCCCCATCCCCAAAAAGAACAAAAACACATCCCAGTACAAAAATGGTGGTTTCACCCCCTTGCCCCTAGATATTGAATGTGTGAATACAAAATGCAGATTGCTGCATGAAGAGAAGATTAAGTTTGATTAACCTTCTCATATAATCAGCCTACCATTAATGAGGTCATTAATTTGTATATAATATTAAGATTGCATAATCTTTCCCAGTAATATCTTCGGTTTCTGAAAAACATGGTGATACAACCGGGGAAGATAAAATACCACAATAGTTTGAAAGTGTGGGTCGCCCTTTGATGTCCCTTTGATGGGCTTGCTGATACCCACATAAAAGTAACATATATATATAGTTTTATACATGACCTATTCAGACTCAATTTCAAATGTGAAAAGGAATTTTCAAACAAAATTTAAGGCCAAATTGTCATTTTTGGATGTTTGTATATTTCAACATGTGAAATCAAAAGATATTAGAATGTTTAACAGCGGTAGTACTATTTCCTTCCTGTTGGTCGATAACGTGTTACAAAATAGATTACATTTTAAACATACTTTCATACTGCGAAAACAACTCTCTCGTTAATTTGACAAAATATTTTCACTTAAAGCTAACTGGAGCATTATTATTATTATTATTATATTTTGAAGTTTACAGAAAAAACAGTACCTTTATAAAGATGTGAGAGGGCATCATTTTCTGGGTGGTTTCCTTGCTGATGTCTGGCGCTTGGGGTAGTGTTAACTGCATTGTGGGTAATTTGACGTACCCTGGTACCAGAGGGTAAAGATTATACGAAAGGGTGTGGCAATCCTTTGGCAAGATCCGAAAAAAGACCTGTCGAGAGAAGGATGGAAAGGTAAGCGTTAGATTAACAAGAAGAAAAACAAAATTTCCCGCAGAAATGTGAAAAATAATTTTTCATGGATTGAAAGGTAGCTTGACTGCCACTCCTAGCCCCCTCCCCATATGTTGCAATTCATCCAAGCTACAAGTTCGCATGAAACTTCCATCACCCGCTCCATCCATATGCTTATGAATATACCGTTTGACACTTTGGGGTTCATTGATACAATGTCAAGCAAAACTGATTTTTTTTCTATGCTCTTGAAGCGACTGTCTGCATTGGTTTTGGACAATATTCAATACTGCTTGACACTTAAAAAAAAAATGATTTTGCTTGAAAGAATGTATTATATCCTTAAATTGGTAAACATGTGCTCGTAATTAGTTCATTAGTTTAAATATGCAAGCTTCATTTTCACTTAAGAAAGAACAAAACTAACAAGTCTTGAAAGAAATATTGAAATTTTGCAGTATGATTTCAACATTTCACGATTACTTATATGGGAAGATGTCCCGCCAAAGAAAAGTCAAACGACGATCCTTAATTTCTCGTTAATCAAACATATTAATTAGTCGAAAGACTCGAGGAAACTAAGTTGGATCATTTGCATACTGTTTTTGTGTAATACATACTCAAATGGCTTTATGGTACTAACAGTGACCAGGAAAGACTGCCCAAAATGTCTAAAAGCTCTATTTATTATGTAATGTAGAGGTCACAGGAGATAAAATTTCCCATGAAACACTTTCACAAAGTTCCACCTTCCCAATATCCCACCCGTATGGAGTGTTAGCTCAGTGGTTAACGCAGGTGCCTTTCAATCATAAGGTCCCGAGTTCAAGTCACTCCAAGCTTAATGTATGTCATCCAGTTACAGAGTTGTTGACAATTGACAATTCATAATCATGGACGTTAAATATGAATCTAAGAGACTGACTTCGGGCAGTTTTGGCTTTGATAAGCCAATGATGGCTTCTTCGCGAGTTCCTGCTTGCAGGATGATCTAAAATACATACATACATACACATACATATCATTCTCGACTGCCAGATTCAGAAGGAACCTTTCTCTCAAATTACCTGTTTGTTTCCGGATAACATGAAAGCATCGGATGGTAGGACATTAGCCTCGACACTCTGTACAGTTGTAGTCTTGTTGTAGATGGTGTACACGACGGGCAACTGCGCCCTCACGCTGCCGAACGGAGGAATGGTGCTGTCGATATAAAGCGACAGTTCTTTCAGCGCCACCTCTGGAAGTGGTAAGATGCTCTTGATGGCCGGTAGGTCCGAGTTAGAAGAATTTCTGTTGGAATCGAAGGAGGGAAAAAGAATGTTGGTAATGGTTTTTCTTCGCTGTAATGCTTGAGGTTCCCTTTATGAAGTAATATGTTTTTGTATTAAAGTCTAATGAAAATATTCTGCTAAGCTGAGGTTCCTTTTTGTGTTATGCTGCAAATTATATTATGCTCAAGACTCATCTGTTTAATTAATTGTTCACTGTTGTTCATTTTTGCTTGCATTATTGTCTTGTACTATGTTTACTGTTTTTTGTTTTGCTGTTGCACTGTTTGTGTCACTGGTCCATGAGCGTCTTTTTTACAGATACCGGCTCATTATAAATGTCCATTATTATTATTATTATTAATTCCATTTATGCAAGGGCTGAGATTTCATACACTTATTATAATGCAGACATCCAGCTAAGATGAGATGCCCATGACAATATATATGTAATATAAATATATATAATGTTGTAACTCCTCATATATATAATGCTAGGATTCCATGTATTCAATACTCTGAGATAACATATATGAACAGATTTCATTTACATATTGTGCATATTCTCTGCTCAGCAATGATTACAATCATGTTCAATCCTATGATTTCTTCTATATATAATGCTTGGATTCCATGTATGGGATTCTCTGAGATAACATATATGAACAGATTTCATTAACATATTATGTAGACTCTCTGCTCAGCAGTGATTCCATTCATGTTTAATCCTGTGATTCCTTCTATATATATATATATTGCTGAGATTCCATTCATGTAAAGCTGATTTTCCATTCATGTAGTGGTGATGTTCTGTTTATACAATGGTGGATGTGTGTATGCTAACATTGCCCAAGGACAACTAGGGACTCTGTTTATAGCATAAGGAAACTCATGAGAAGGCTTGGAAACTCAATTTCACTTTTTACAATAATGTGATTATAAATGCATTTCATCACCAAAAGTAATGATACGCAATAAGCTGACACCAAGAAAAAGGGCCTAAACAAGAACAGCCAATATCATTGAAACAGTTTTCTATTGAAACGGTGCTCTAAACATTGACGATATCTCCTAGGTGAGAGATCTTAAAAACCTCTCTATAAACAAAGTTACTAAACACTACAAATATTCTATTCTGAAGCATTATCAAATCATCAATACTAGATTCTGGCTACAAAAGCCATCCGATAAATTATTTCCTCTCCTGTTTTACCTCTTCCACTCCAGCACGTACTCTCCGAGAGGTATCAAGCCATTCTTGGTGGATGGTGTTGCCTTCAAACCGATACATTCTGTGGCTGCGTCGTTATTCTTCAGAGAAACTAGATGTCAATCAAAAGAGTCAAATAATATCATTTAAAGCAGACTGTTCTGTTTCATATTTCTTTAACAACGTTACATATTAAACTTTTGTACATTTTCTAGCAGATCCATATCCATTTGTTGTTTTGCTCTTCAAGTAACAGTTTACCTAATCCAGCAAATGCGCTATAAAGTTTTCTACCGGCTTTGCAAACAGCTATCAACAGTTTAGCCAAAAATCACTTGATGACAATAATAATGTGACATGGTTCGATAAAGTACCTCCCCCGAAAGAGGGCAGGGGACATGACCAGGTCATCCGGAGCGTAAAATTATTAGAACCTCAGAGAGAGACTAGGCGGACATGATCTGCGTCACGTGCTGCATCGACCACTTTATTAAGGGGCGTTCTGGTCAGAGCCTCTCCAATCAAAACTTGGACTGACAAATAAACAAAGGAAATGTCAGACAGACCTTCACAACATTCCATAATACAATTAACTTAACAATACAGCATGCTGTCAACAAACAATGAAACAGCTTGCTATGCTGAGTAAGAGTATGGCATTCGGTACATAACATCTCACAGATTTAATGTGTATGTGTGGGTGTATGGGTGTGTGTCTGTATGTATGTAATCGAGAGACTCTGAACCACTTACTGTTAGCAACCTGTGAATCTGGCTCATCTCCGGGGATAAACACCGACTTTGACTAGTAAAAGAAGAAAAGAATATTTTTTCCATTATGTATTATATAGTAACAAGTATACATGAAAAAATTAATGTTCCCATGACCCCTCCTGCACACAGTTACATCCAAATCCACCATTGCCTCCCCCATCCCCCCCTCCACATCTCAACCTATCACACCCCACCACCCCCACCATTCCCACCCACACATAATCAAGAGTAAACTAAACTAATTACATTACAAACCAGACACAAAATACAGACACAGATTTTTACGTGAGTCATCCAGACCGAGTGGAATGATTTTTTTTTTGCATCGTCATGTTTAGTGATAGAATTTCACATTAAAATGGATACAGAAGAGTTCTTGCTTCCGATGGTCGAGATGAATACGGTGTCTATTTTTAGAAGGAAAATAAAAGTCCACAAAAATCTTCACCTGCAGGAAAAGTCATCAGCAGAAAAAAAAAAAAAAACCCATCAAAAATCAATTTTACGTTAAGGTTCGTTACATGTTTTATACTTGTTTATTGCCAAAAGAATGGTTGTCCTATTTTCTGGCTAAGTAGGTCCCCCGAGCTGTGAATTTCTGGGTCACTCCTCCAAATCTTTGAAAGCATGTGCTGTAAATCCCACATCAATAAAATTTAACTTTAATCTCAAGATTCTTTCATGAAAATTTCCCGCTTTTTTTGGGAGGGAATTAAAAGAAATTATGAGACATGTCGTCTGGATTGATGTGAACTTTGTGTGAAAAGGCAAAAAAATGTAGAAAATTGTATTCAGTAGGAAAGGATCCTGTCATGTATGAAATGAAATAACACAAGATGAAATCAACCTTTAAATTGGTTAAACAAAACAGTAAAATTGCAGCATGATGGTTTGGGCTTAACGGATGAAAACGGGAGGAGATATATTGCTGTGTACAATGACAGCAATAATGAAAGTCTTGGGTTCAGTTTGTAAATACAACATGTTTAGAATGTGTTACATGTTTAGAATGCGTAACATATTTAGAATGTGCAACATGTTTAGAATATGCAACATGTTTAGAATGTACAACATGTTTAGAATGTACAACATGTTTAGAATGTACAACATGTTTAGAATGTACAACATGTGGAGAATGTGTAACATATTAGCATGTCCAACAAGTTTAGCATGTGCAACATGTATTAGAATGTACAACATGTTTAGAATGTACAACATGTTTAAAATGTGTCACATTTAGAATGTACAACATGTTTAGAATGTGCACAAGTTTAGAATGTACAACATGTTTAGAATGCATAACATGTTGAGAATGTGCAACATGTATATAATGTGCAACAAGTTTAGAATGTGCAACATGTTTAGAATGTATAACATGTTAAGAATGTGCAACATGTGTTAGAATGTGCAACATGTTTAGAATGTGCAACATGTTTAGAATGTGCAACATGTTTAGAATGTACAACATGTTTAGAATGGACAGTAAGTTTTGAGTGTGCAACGTGTTTGTAATGTACAAAATGTTCATAATGTGCAACATGTTTAGAATGTACAAAATGTTTAGAATGTGCAAAATGTTTAGAATGTGCAAAATGTTTAGAATGTGCAACATGTTTAGAATGTGCAACATGTTTTAGAATGTTTAACATGTTTAGAATGTGCAACATGTTTAGAATGTGCAACATGTTTAGAATGTACAAAATGTTTAGAATGTGCAAAATGTTCATAATGTGCAACATGTTTAGAATGTGCAACATGTTTAGAATGTAAACATGTTAAGAATGTGCAACATGTGTTAGAACGTGCAACATGTTTTAGAATGTGCAACATGTTTAGAATGTACATGTTCAGAATGTGCAACATGTTTAGAATGTGCAACATGTTTAGAATGTACATGTTTAGAATGTGTAACATGCTAAGTAAAGTGCAACATGTTTTAGAATGTGCAACATGTTTAAGAATGTGCATGTTTAGAATGTGCAACATATTTAGAATGTGCAACATGTTTAGAATGTGCAACATGTTTTAGAATGTACAACATGTTAAGAACTTTTAGAATGATATATTCCATATTCCGCTGCTTGCATGGAAAATGATGTCTGACATTATTATGGCAATCACACAGAAGATGCCTTTAAATTTCTACAGGAATCTACTCACCAACTGAAGGGTACTGTCCTTGATAGTGATTGGCCAGGGGGAACAACATTTGATGTGTGTAATTAAAATGAAAGGGTCATCAGAATGGATGTGTTCTATTGGTTGAAACTAAGAAAAGAAGATAAAAAGTACAATATTGATTAGTCAATCAAAACTAAAAGGGGTTATTCATTTTCAGGTTAGTTAGTTTTCTAAAACTGTAAATTCTGTTGAATTTGTTATAATCTGTTGTTAAGATGCTCCACCATTTTAAGGGACAGAAGTAGTTATCTGTTATTTTAGACCTCAAAAAAAGGTCAATTTTTTTTTGGGAAACTCAAGCATGTAGAAAATTGCTTTAATTTTTTCTAGAATACAATATTTTCTACACAGGAAGCTTCAAATGGTAGTTAAAACTCACTACTAAGGAGCAGCCATTTAGTTTTAACCACATAGAGGATATAACAATGAAGGATATACAATGAGGATATAACAATGTCCAATTATTGCCTGAATATTTATATGGCTTTGGTCAGAGTGAAAGGAAGAGAATCAAACCTGTGATATCTGCTTAATGGAATTAGATTTTTTGTAGCTGTTGGGGGAAGTTATGACCCACCCTATCTTACCCCATCGACATGCACTCACCTTTAAAGATGATAATTTGATGGTGACCTCAAAAGCTGTCACCGTTTCGAGCATGGCTATCTCGTCTTTGTGGCAAGTACAACCTATAGGAGTCTGGTCATCAACAAGCTTCACTTCAACATTGTAGACCACCTTGGCGCTGATTGCTCGTTTTCCTAACTGGGAGCACTGGATGTAAAAATCTTTCACAATCTGAGCAGGAAAAAATAGGTCAAATATATATCTATCTATATATTTATATATATTTATGTATAATGTATAGACCTACAGCCTAACACAACAAGTCTGACATTTTCATTAAGATTAAGGAAAGCCTAAATCCAATGCTCACATGGAATCATGACAGTCATACCACATTGTATTCACAATATTGCTCACCATGAATCCTGTAAAAAGGTTCCAGGGTCTTAGAGCACAATGAAATGTGTTAATAAGGGTCCAAGACATTAAAAGCACAATGAAAATATGTTATTAAGGTTCACCACCTTCGAAGCACATTTTAAAAAGCATTTCTTTGAAACAGCTACCTTCCCACCCACTTTCCATTTAAATTTATCCTTCACTGTTCGAAAGAAAAATACAACAAGTAAATTAAGTACATTGGAAATATATTCTTTTACCTAGAAAACCACTAATAATTGTCCAAAAATCAACACAAGAAGCTGCTTTTAACAGAAAGCAGTCGCCGTATCTTCATATATGATGAAGGACACAACTTAGAGATTTCGTGAATCCAAGGGTTAGTCTTTACTTCCCCTCTTACCCCCTCCCCTCCTCCCCTACTTGGGAACCTATAGTAGCTTTGAAAAGGGTGACTAATCCAAACGCTTACCTCTCCACCGGACTTTGTCGTTCCGAGGGGAATCCCAGTTATACGTGGAGGACATTCTCCCTTTAGTAACTCCTCCAGGCTTGCACTGACTTGAGCTGAGAGTCATAAGAGAGGTTTGCGATAAGTGACAAGAGGATGACAAGATGTTTTGACAGACGACTAAATAACGTACATCGTATGAGAGAAATCCAACGCTTTTCTACATTCTACACGGAAACATTTAATGAATCACTGCACTCAAGATTTTATAAGTTTTTACCAGTGTCACATGCAAGCAATATTTGCAATAGAAGACAGACTTGAAGATCTTTGAAGAAAAATAAAAATGCAGTTCAACAACAGAAACCAATTTTGTTCCTCTAGCCAAAGATATTATTTGAAAGTTACTCAGATTTACAGTAGCATGTTAAATGTTTGTGCTTTTTGTTGAAAAACACTAATTTATACCCCAAAAGAAACAAAAGAAGGATTGTAACATTGCAAAGCACAAACTCACTGATCAGAGTTTGTAATTAATATTTATACTTATTGTTCAGCTACTTTTTTCTCTTAAGAGGTATTTCTGGTTGGAAAAAGGGGAAGATTATCTTACAACTATCCAGATAAGATTTATACTTCCATGAGATCATCTGTACAGGATGAAACAACTTACTTGTTTTCTCCAAAGATTCGTCTTTCTCCTTTTCAGATTTGGCCTCTGCTAAACCAAATGATAAACTGTTTGAAAAAGAGAAACCAAAAAAAAAAATTATTCCATTGAAAGAACAAAGAGTTAACTATTACATCAAAAGAAATATGATTCATGCACCTAACTGATAAATGAAAAACAATAAATCCCCCCAAAAAATATGGATTGACACCAACAATTAGGCTCATGGCACATGCTGCCCATCCATTAGCAAATAAACATTGGCACACTACACATATATACACTACTAGCTGGCCCTGCCTACCAGCTAACCTCTCAATTTTTATCTGAAAAACATGGGTTGCATTAAAGCTGGCCACACAAATGCCCTGACTGAGTGCTGTGACCTAGTTTTTCGATTGTGGTGAAGACCCCATAGTCTTACGACTTACTCCAAGGATGACCTCTCTTTTGTTTATGGTAGGGGTGTTCATTTAGGTCCCATGCAAAACTAATTTCCCTGTGATCCATTAAAGATGTTTAACACTGTGCAGTGTAAGTCGTTAACTGCCACACACTGCCTTACTTGGGAAAACGTTTAAGTTTCCTCTGATGAAGCTGACAAGAATTAAAACTATCAATTAAAATCATGATTAGTCATGTAATCTTTGAGCACTGGCACATTTCCCAACTATCCAAGATTTTCAAACTTACTTTTCTTTGACCATTTACAGTTCTAGAGATTCATGTTTTTTCTTTTCTGTCATGAAACCTATACACATACCTCGGTTGAGTGATGGGGACTTCCTCCTGGTTCCTGATCTTCACCCTCAAATGATAGATTTCACTCATCAGACAGGGTGGTTCGTGGTCGATACTGATGGAGACCTTGGAAGAGCGTGAAACGATACTGACGAAAGAACGAAGAAGAAAAAAGATGATGTTGACCGTAAAGTTCTCCTTTTCAAACATAGCTTCCGCTCATGTTTAACTAGTTCCAGATTTGGATGAGAGAAAAACAACTTTGAAATGCCAGCAGCCACTTTCTACTGTGAGTCAAGATTTTGATGAGCTTTGGCCTTCAGCAAGGAATCAATCATTCTCATAGCCTTTTCGAGTACATTATAACCTAACAATACAGAAGTTTGTAAATTGTTAATGAATAGACCATGAAAGGATGGCAAGGAAAAAGCCAGCTTTTAGTAACTTACATCTCTGTTTTGCAAACTTTTCCTTGGCGATCAATTTCCCTAATCTAAGCCATGACCCATAAATGTTCCATTAAAAGGGGCCCAAATCATGAAATACATACTCCCTGTTGCATAATGCCTAAACTGCACATTGACTGATTTGATTACAATTGCTTGCACATTGACTGACCGTGAGTATTAACCAACAGCACACATACATTGATCAAAAACCCTGGGAGGAATTTCAATGTCCGATTCCATCGCAGACATTGTTTAATACCCATCAAAGTCCCCCCCCCCCCCCCCCCCGCCCCCAACTTTCCAGCTTGCAACCCATCTTACAAGCTTCCCATAGTTTGGAACAAAAGCTTGGGCTTACATTGTGGGCATAACGTATCAAGTAAGTATACAATGTATACAAAACTCACTCGGTTTCTGCTTGTATTTTAATTGCATTCCAGTCTTGTTGGCCATCCAACAATGGACCTCTTCTGCTTGAGATACTCTCCAGGGGGTTCAGGAGGAACATGGCATCACCCCCGGCTCCGGACCATCGTAAGACGGCACACCTGCCGTTCTCATCACCGAGGCAGAGAGATAAGGATTGAATCTATGAAGAAACGGGCAAATTACAAATTTACTAGCCTTGTGCCCACTTGTCACTGCACTCATGGGGATCCTTGGAGAGGAGGATAGCAATGTAAAGGAGGCTGATAGAAAGAGACTTGGACAAATCAAACTGTGTGCTGTATAATCTATCCTAGGGAACCTATCCATCCTTTAGTATGATACTAACTAGAAAGCCAGTTAGCTTTGTGATTCCTTGCCATACAAGTTGCTGAAAATTCAAAATACTGCAGCTATCTGACTAACGTAGAAAAAATGAATTAAAATTGTCCAAGAATTAAGAGAGAACCAGAACTGGTTTTTAGCAATCCCTTATGGGCATCAACCATGTCATTCACTGGTAAGGATTTTAAAGTATAGAATTTTAAACCAAACTGTTTCAATATCAAGAAAAAACAGTCTTCCTATGTGCATACAGACACATTTTTACCAATTGTGAGCAACCAACTCTTAAATAAATGGTGAGAGTTATATGACATTGTTTATTCATTGCAAAATACTTTGTGGACAACTTCCCTCCCCTCCCCCCCCCCCATTTGAGATAACCTTTTGAGCCCTTGAGCCAGTTTGTGCCCATTTGAGATAACCTGTTGACCCTTAAAGCTCAGACGGGAAAGCTGATAGGAAGTTGAAGTTCATGTTTAAAGCAAGAGTATGAACTCTTTGAAGCAGATCGCATTACCTGGATGCCAGGTATGTTTCGTTCAAAACCTATAGAGCCTTTTCACAGAACAAAACTGAACTGAATTTGACCAAACTTTGTTCACCAAAAGAAAGACATAGCATTTGAGAATTCACAGATTAATTGTAGCTTTAATTTTAGAGTTATCATGTTAAAAAGGTTTTGACCTCTACCAGTTTCAATAGGATTCTTACACTCACCAAGCTGGATCTACATAAAGTATGAAGTTCAAGAAAGATAAGTACTTCTTGTGTTGTTATTGTGTTTACAAGATTTGCAGACTTTCACTTAAATGTTGACTAAAAATCACCTTTGACCTCCACCAATTTCAATCGGGTTTTTGATCGCAACAAGCTGAATCTACAGACCACGTATGAACTTCAACAAAGATGTACTTTTTGACTTTTCGCTTGTTCACAAAGTTTTCAGACTTTGACCTCTGTTGACCTCAAATGACCATTGAACTTCACCCAAAAAAAATAGACTTCTTGTACTCAATATGACAGATCCACATACCAAGTATGAAGTTAGTCCACCATTATCATTTTGAGTTACCATTGTTACACGCAAGTGTCATAAACATACATGCACAACCACATGCCATCAACATCACTTAGATTCCTTGTGCCATCAGCCGGAATCAACAAAGTCTCTGGATAGCTATATAATGTATAAGCCTCATAGATATTCTTTCATTACTAATAAACATTCATCTCTTCACTACATTCACCGATGTTCAGTTCAAACACTGACAAGTTTCTTCTCCTGTGGAAAGCGATAAGCTGGCGAGTAGCCTTTCCTTTCAATGGCCATAAAATAGGAGAAAACAACTTCCCTTAAACTCCACCCCTCCCCCTCCTCCCCCTCCCATCTCTGCTTCCTCACTTGCTGTACGCCAATGACGACAGGCTAGACAGAGAGGCTATGAAATTGTTGCAGACAAAGATTATTGCATGTTGTGGCAAAAGTAATTTTCAGAGTCTAAATTTCATCTCACTTTTTACAAGAATTACAAATAGTGTACTGAAGGTAATAATAACTCAAATCATTTCTGTAGCATTCATCCCATTATCGGATCAAGGCTACATTGACCGGAATTAAAATCAAGTTTCCTTCGAAAATCTCTGCACGATGATAAATATTTAAGTTTTAAGATTCCTGCATCTCTTTGTAGAAAAACTTACGGCGAGTTTTTTGCCGACATCCTCGGGAAGGGCGACAAAATCAAACAGGTGAACTTTGACCTGGCCAGGAAGTAGATACAGGTCACCCTGTTGACTATCTGGGAGAGGTTCTTCCGTCTCCGTCTCGACCGTCCCCTGGGTAGAGAGCTGATGTCCGTCACATACGATGCAATGCTGGTTGTAGGCCGGATTACTGAAGAAGACTGTCAGCTTGGAGAAGCGGATTGGAAAAGGGCCCAGAGATCTGGAGGTAGAAAAATGCAAAGTTAATGTTTCTGTGTTAAGTAAGAAACACGGGAGCAAAAATGTGATGCGGTCTATTTCTACCTAAATATTGATAATCTTAAGAAAGGCAGAAGTGTTTAAAAATGATAAATGGAAAATTTGAATGTATCTGTTTTACTTTTCTCCTGTTTAGATGCTTATGGTTAAATCTGTAAACCTAAAAAAAATCTGACTTTAAAAAAGTTCAGGCATGGTAAAAATTTGGAAAGAGAAGAGCAAAGTAGAAAAGAAGAAAAAAAAACAATTCATAGCAATTTGCAAGAGTTGGTGAGGCTTGCAGATTCCTGTCAGACACTGCTGAAGAGAAACCACTTTTAAGTCAGCCTACAACTATCACACCAGATGTACACCACTTCTATTGTAATTTGCATATTAAAGAGTTAAGCAAGTCATCCATTCATTGTACCTTCTGTTGTTAAGTAGTTGACAACACCTGTAAGAATAACCATTCTCAAATGCACCAGATGTACATCACTTCTAATGTAATTTGCATATTAAAGTGTTAAGCAAGTGATCTATTGATTGTACCTTCTGTTGTCGGTAAGAAATAGTTGATAGCACCTATAATGAACACTACCCTCAAATACATCAGATGTACACCACTTCTAAAGTAATTTGCATATTAAAGTGTTAAGCAAGTCATTCAATGATTGTACCTTCTGTTGTTGGTAAGAAATAGTTGATAACACCTGCAAGGATCACTACCCTCAAATGCACCAGATGTGCACCACTTCTAATGTAATTTGCATATTAAAGTGTTCAGCAAGTCATCCATTGATTGTACCTTCTGTTGTCGATAAGAAATAGTTGATAACACCTGTAATGAACACTACCCTCAAATACATCAGATGTACACCACTTCTAATGTAATTTGCATATTAAAGTGTTAAGCAAGTCATCCTTTGATTGTACCTTCTGTTGTGGGTAAGAAATAGTTGATAACACCTGTAACGATCACTACCCTCGAATGCACCGAGATTTAAACAATTGTTGTCATGACAGCAGAAATAGCTGTTTCAAGAAAGTCATTGAATATAGGTAAACTAATACAGAAAAAGTAATAAAAGCAAAGAAGGTAAACCCCAAACTTCCCCCTCCCACCCCACCCCCTAAGATAGGCACCACAAATATACAAACGATACAGCTAATGTATCCTCTCTTTATTTCTTTGATGAGGTATAGATTACCTGAGGCAGACTTGTAACTGTACTTTACTGTCTGCGGAGAAAGCCTTGCTGGTGAATAATCCCTTACACTCTACAAACGGGACCAGGTTCTGCATCTCCACCTCGAAGGAGAGCGGCGTATCTGGCGGGGCTGAGACTTTATCCTTCCAAGACTGGCGGGCTGCTTCCACCGCCTCTATTGCACATCCTGGTTCCGGTTCGGGAGCATTGTTCTTTTGAAAGACAAAGGAATGATTCAAATGTAATTGGCGCTGTGACAGGAGAACGTATTCTCTTTAAAACCTCTGCTTCCCGTTAACTTTTTCATCAATGACACATGTTGTCATGATCCCTCGGCTAGCTGTGACCAATTAATTTTTCTTAAGTCTAAAGATCATCCAATGTACACAATTTCTGTTGATTGATGATAAAATTGATTGATTGATTGCGATTGATTGCAAATTTGACTGGATGTTAGTAAACTGTAAAACCAACTATACACACATTTATCAAAAGTTGGAAAACAAACTATACTGTGTGACAAAGGAACAAGTTTACAGTCAGATTCCATCGCAAACACTGTTAAAGCATTAATTCTTCCGGGGGGGGGGGGGGGTGCTTTGCTTTCTTTGCCTTTTCTTCTGCTACTTGGTTCCTGGTCTTCAAAAGGTTTGGGCCCTTTTTTGGGGTAACGACCCAAAGTTTGAAGTTTGGCTTCAGATCGCAAGAAGAGATTTTTAACATTTTAAAGAATGGACCGATGCAATGAGAAAGGGTAACAAATTGGTGGGGGGGGGAGAAGTATGGATAAAAACAATACTCACAGACATCACTCTTATTAAGTTGACTTGTATTCTAGTTTTCTCTTCACGAGAGCACTGGGAATCTGAATTATTTGGCCGTGAAGAAAATGATTTTATTGTTGAGATTTTGACTACGATTTCACGTATATATTTCCCCACATGTCAAATGTGTTGTTACCCTGTCGACTGGAAAACAAATAGTGGACTCATTACAGCTTGTGTCTTCATAGTTTGTATGAGAAAGGTCTTTGAATGTTATATAGTTATTTCATGATTCCAATAGCATAATTAAAAAAAATCTTAGTATCTTAAGTTTATTGTTTTCAGTGACTGACTCATTTGGCCTCACAGCCAAAACGATATACCATGAAGAATGAAGCGCATGACTTTCAAATAATTTGCCTTCGTACTACATGAATTACAAATGAGTTAGTCCACCAATCATAATACTGTATGTTTAGGCAATTATTCATGTTAGTCATAACTATGATCTCACTTTGTACATGTGCATTTGGAATTGTGGAAAAAATTTGGGCGCACCTTACCTTTACTTACATGACTAATTGCTGCTTTAATATTACTATGTTTGTGAGGTCTGATTAAAATGCAGAGGTACCTAACACATACAGGTAGTCTTGCATTAATGCCAATGTTTAGAAAAGGATTTCATTTCAACAAACTACTAAAACAAAGATTACAACAATCTAATTACTCCTTCTAGCATTTTCCAACTTAAATATGGGAAAAACAGGGAAAAATCCCAGATTGTTTCGAAAGCTTCTCTTTGTTTCCAAGCTTATACATAAAACATGACTTATAAGCGACAAGCGTAGCATGAAATAGGATCTCAACGAAGTGGATTGTGGTTATGTGACCGATGATTTAAAACACATATCCTGCAATATTATTCCTGTTCAATTTTACAAACTAAAAATAATAATTTTGAATATATTCCTAACCATACCAGCAACATTAAGTTGCACAATCTGAGTGACTTTCACTCAAAATTAAGGTAAGGATACATCTCCCTAGAAGCTCCAGGCTAATGGTAACATAGTCTTCAATGCTAGCAACCAAATACGCACACCTGGAGAAAAATGAAAAAAAAGTAGAAAAAGTTTACACTTTGTGTATTTATTTTTAGTGGGGAAATGGATTTAACACTTCCGTACATAAATCTTTATAGTGCTGGATTTGTGAAGTAGGTTTATTGCATTTCAATTCATTTCGATAAGGTTAAAGCAGTGTATACAGTCCATAGCCCATGGGCTGCTCACAGGAAATTTAAAGAAAATGTGGACGCAGCTAAAAGAACGAAGGATATGCGAGACGCCGGTTTCCTTGTGGAAATATATAGACCACAAAATGTTGGTTTGGACAGAGCTTGATCTTTGAAATACTTGGTGACTACTACAACCGCTTGCGCAACATTACACTCTCAATCAAACAAATTTTTAGTGAGATGGAAAAGAGAAAATGGCCCTCTAACAGCTAAATATATTTCTGGTTGTGTCGCACGAAGAAAGAACATTTTTGTCCGTGCCGATTCTGTGTTATTAATAACGATATCTTTTTGTAGGGATGTACACAGTAGTAAGACCTGTTTGTCCTGGTCAGAGCTGTGGGGTTTCCCCTTACCTGAGTGATGTAATCAGTATGGATGTCAATAACTGCCACCATCTTTCTAGTCTGTAATCCCAAGTCACTCTCCCGAGTAGCCTGCAGCACAGAGACACAACAAAATAGTTAATCACTGAAACAAGTTCCAACTGACATAAATTTCATGCAGACATTAACAATACTTTCCAATATCATGACACAAATTTGCATAGCTTTGGACAATCTCACCTCTTTATGATTCAACTTCAAAAATGTATTAAACAACAGATAAACAACAATGGAAATTATGAATGAAGTAGTGAGCCACTTTTGCATCTGAAATCTATAAATGTGACAATAACAAGGCTAGACACAACCAATTCCTGAAGATGACTTGTATTAGTGCCCTCTTTGTAGTCAAACCTCCCCAAACCCCCCTTCTTCCCCCCCCCACCCCTTCTTTCCCCCTTCTCCATCCCAAACAAGGCAATTCCTTTGTGGATAGTCTGAAAATTTCACAGAATGTGGAAAAATTTGGTGCCTGGTTAGGCTCACTACTCTGCAAACATACACTTCTACTAGTAATCAAACATTTACATGAAGTAGTATTCAGTATCAGCCACATCCTTTCTTTGGATTTCTATTTACTGTACATGTCAGTTTCAAGGGCCAAGGGTGTGGCAAAAAACCATCATATACTACAAAGAGAAATTTCACAGAGAGACTTTCTCAAATGTTCTAGAATGCATCCATATAAATTAGGTTACATCATCTGAAGTAGTTTGAAGGTGATTTGGAGGGGTGGGGGTGTGGGGTTTGGGGCATGATGGTTAATATCCCATTGGCCGACATGTCCACTCTGAGCAACTTTAACCAAGCATTAGTTTCTGCTCCTCATACAGACTTACGTGAGAGCCTTGCTGTAGTCCTTGGCATGATAATACTCTTCACCCATTTGAACCACTGCAAAAAATCAGAAGAAATACATTGGAAAATAGTCACATATATTTATTAACTAGCAAAATACTCCTATTTTAACATTAATTGAAATAAGCTGTATGGGCAAAATACAGAATTGCTGATAGATATTGGAAATTCATGACATGTGAAGTAGTTCTATGTGAGGGGCATAAAAAAAAGGTATGAGATTAAGAGGTATACTTCATTTGAGAGGAGGGGGAGGGGGGGGGAATGGTTTCTTGATTTTATCTCAGAAATTACAAAAATTATGTAATGATGGAATATTTGCATGGTTAAAGGAGAAATAAACTCTGGGTTTGTGCAGTGTACATGCCGTAGGGGATAATTTTCTAATTCCTTTTGTGAAATAAGTAAGCAAAATAAAGTTTCCCTGAATTTTACGCGAATTTCCCAATTATTTTTTTACCCATTTGAACCACGGCCATTTTGTTATTTTGAGAATTGAGGGTGCTTCAAAAGTGAGATAGGCGAGCCACTTCGTAACTTCAAAACAATGAAGCTTTGTATACGAGTTATAGTCTATTCACACTATGTTTGAGCATCTCGCTTAGCTTATTTTGCCGGATAAAAAGCCTGAATGCCAAGCCTTTGGATGTAAGTAACCCTATCGCTAGGACTGAGTATGCGGTGAAAGCAATCTAAACAAGGTAAAATCAAATCGTTGAAAAGATCCCAAAATTTATATTTCCACTAATATTTGTTATAATAATAAATTTTACACACTTTTTAAGCATTTTTTAAGGTTCAATATAGACAAAAGATATTTTTGATCGATATTTATTCATTACTATTGTTGAAAGTACAATTCTAATTATTTTAGGGATTGGCAACTATTTTTTCTTGAAATACGCCAAGTGGCTCGCTTTCGTCACGGTACATCCGGGAACTGGCTCAATTCGAACAAAATGGCGCAACACATAAACTACATTGAAATCGATTTTTCATCTCAAAGAAGGAATTTTTATGCATTTCTATTGCTTTTACTGGAAAGACCATCTGTCAAAACGTAAGAATTGATGCAAAAAAAGCTAGGCTTTATTTCTCCTATAATGTTCATGATCCATATATGCAAACCATATGAAAGTTAAGGACATATTTCTACAATACAATACAATAATAACAATACAACTTTTGCGTTGATGGGAATTTTCTCTCTCATGAAACATCACCAAGAATTGCCTTTGTACACAAACCTTTATGATTTAACATGACCAAGCAGCTTTAACCTAACATCGAGTGGGATTATTTAGAAATTATTAAAAGTTGACTTACTTAAATATCTCTTCATTCTAGCTGATTTGTACTTCTTGAATTGAGCCACAGCACTGCTCAGGAGAGGAATGATAATCCACTGAAAAGGAAGAACAAAACAAATAGATCCTAGCATAAGAAGTGAAAGATGAAAGAACTACCAACAGAATACTAATGATGTAAAAAGCATCCACTCAGCACCTTCATCCATAACAAAAAACATCTAAGACCAGAATTAGTTATTTATTATATTCTCTGAGTATCTACACATTTTCATATCATTCCTTTTAATTTTTGGAAGGAAAAAACAGGAAACAAATAAAAAACAAATTGATCCCAGTGTAAGAAGTCCAGGATGACAGAACTAGGAATAGTATAACTTACGAAGTAAACCTATCCCCTCACCTTCTACATCCATAAAAACCAACACCAAATAATACCAGAATTAGTTATTTTAATCTCTGAGTATTGACACATTTTTAACATAATTATTTTCTCTTTTAGATAAAAAGGTAAGAGGAAAGGAGGTGGTTGGCGGGTGGGTGGCTAAACAACCCTGCATAACACATAAAACTATAACATATATCTTTTTCTCTTTATTATTTGGCATAAGTCAATAACACAAGATATCTTCAATATTATAAACTTAGTTTCTTTGAGAGAGAATGCATGGATGGAACATTCGAATAACACTTAACACTATCAACCAAGAGTTGCAATAGATCTTCATTTTTGGGCCTAGTCATTGCCGATGAATTTCCTGAGTAAAAACAAGTTACTGACTGGAGTGACTGTTTTACCTCTACCACTAGTTGACAAAATTGTTCGAGTGACTCCACTCTAATTAATTAAGAAGTTAATTAAGAAATGAAGTTCCTCGAGCCATGACTCATTACAACACTACCTGTAGGGTTCTTCTTTATGAGTAACATGGCGTATCTCTTTGTTAGACTGCACATGAAGAAGATGGCTACAATCTCAAACAATCATAATAATAATAATTAACAGTTCTTATATAGTGCAACTTACAGTAAAGTCTCTCTGCGCTGTACTTAACCCTGGTCATTGGTAACTTGTCACACCTACACACCAAAGTGTGCACAATTCAAACAATCTCTCCTGGGGCACCACAGTACACCACAGCCACGTGTCCCCTGGGGGACTTCCCATAGGGTGCAGCCACAAACTGGCGCACGCAACTATATTTACAAATCACCTCGCAAGTCCCCATTTATACACCTGTGTGAAGAGAGGCAATGGAGATAAAGTGCCTTGCCCAAGGACACAACGCAATGATCTGGCCAGGGCTCGAACCTGTAATCCTTAGATCACAAGTCCACTGCCTTAACCACTTGACCACAACGCCATTTACTTATCTGCTCCTTTCAGCAAACTTCATTGGCAAAATTCTCGGTCAGATTTTCTGTTCACGCTTAACCTCAAATTAAACTCAGGGAAAGGATTCTACTTACCGAATGATCGACTTGTAACTCCAAGAATTGCAGGGCTTGGATACCTTCTTTCTCTGTCTGTGCGTCAGGAGGGTCGATACTTTGATGCCCCTGCCTCCAAGGCCTCTGCCCAAAGAACTCCAAATTGTCCTTTTCCTTGAGAGGGTTAGGCTCGGGCATGCTGGTGGCAGCCTACAAAACAGGAACGAGACGACTCGTTTACGACTGAATCTATCGAACGACTCGGTAAGGCCAACGACATACACAATGTTTCGTTTCTACCCTTGATTCAGCAATAAAAGATGTTGTAAAGGGGGTTTGTGGATTGTTCAACCATGTTTCCACATATATTTTGCATTTTGAAACACCAATGCTCTCATCCAAACAACGAATCAAGTCCTAACATATCTTTTCAAACGTTTATAACAGCATAACCAGAGATCTAGTAAACACACACATTAATCAAATAAGATACGATACCACAAAAACATTAGAAGACTAAAAGGGGTCCCTCCTTTGCGGTATCCAAAACCCCAAGACAAATGAGCTGTATTTAATCCACTTACATGGCACAATCCCCTGCAGAGCTGTTTACGAGCAATGGCGTGATTTGCTGCTTGTTGGTAATAGAAACCGGGATGTTGTGTCTGGATTGCGGTCAAGCCCAACTTGATGGCCTCATCAAAGAGATCACCAAATATACTGAACCTGTTTCGAGAAATTTTTGACAATAAAATCACCATGATACCAATCATTTGAGAAATGCATTCCTTAATTTTTTTAGAACTGCTGAACTCTGATTTACTGGACTTAAAATTTACTGTCAATCTATCGTTGATATGCGGTCCAGGTATGTCAGTCGTCAACATATATTAGCCACTTTCATGGCTCTGAATCAAGTATACACCTTTCCATTGCCTTTTTACAATATGCAAGCCCCCACTCCCTCAACCAACTACCCCCCTCCTCCCACAAAAAAAAACTAATAGCTACTTAATAATAGCACTGATCAACTTTCAGAGGAAGTCAAGTGAGAATGATGGAGTTTCTCTTAGTAAAATGCCATTTTTGACATTAAACTTGGATCTTTAAAGGGGGATGGACTTGATTGATATGCACAAAGAATAATTAATTCCCTACAGAAGATACTCACTGCTTTGACATCCAGGCCGAGTGCTCAAACGCCAACTCTGGACAGCCGATTTTGTTCTTGAAGAAGTCAACGTGTTTCCGGAATTGAGATATGGCATCTAAAGGAGCGTTCTGGAAGAAACTCAGCCGACATACCTGGAGGGGAAGGAATATAGGTACAATATATGATAAAAGTACACACGAGCCTTCTACAATAGAGACTTAACAACAGCAAAAACCAAAACAAAGAAACAAACAAAAGGTATAGTAGCATCATTAATATTTTCTTTCCTCGTTGTGGGAATCTCGAATACAGCTTTACTAATAAAGAAAACCTGTTTGTATAAGTTACTTTTACTGTAACACAATCAGCAATGCCTTTCGATACAAAAATACTGATATTTACAAAGCATTTGTTAACTGATGATTGCATTTATGAACTAGGTTCACTTTAATGGAAGAATAAATGTACACCTACAACTGAGACAACAAGATGGTTAGAAGGATACACAAATCAGCCCTTTGTTACTGGCAGCTGCAAACCAATTAAGGTACTCCTATATGAAGCCCCATCCCCCCTTCCCATGCCCCCCTCTCCTCCCCCCCCCAAATCCATTACCTCTGTAGCAATTAGTGCTTCATTACAAAAGACTACATCAAGGCATTTTTCCCTGTAATGCAGTGAGACTACGGTCAGGAAATGTTACCTTGTAATTAATAAAGCCAGCGATTGTTTTAATTTCCAGCATGTTGGTGTCATGGGCTCGTAAATCAGTCAGCGCTGAATAAGCTGCCTTATATTGTCTGGAGAATGAAAGCAAAAAAGGGCGATATCAAGTCACCTCAAAATACCAATCAATATATAACACTGTGGAGTGTAGTTATATGGTGGTGTAGTTATATAGTGGAGTTATATAACATTGTGGAGTGTTAGCTTAGGTCCCGAGTTCGGGTCACTCCAGGATTAATGTATGTCGTCCAGTTACAGAGTTGTTGACAATTGACAATTCATAATCATGAACTTTAAATATGACTGACTTCGGTCAGCTTGCGGCTTTGATAAGCCAATGATGGCTTCTTCGCGAGATCCTGCTTGCAGGAGGATCTAAAATACATAACACAGGTAATAGAGGGTAACATCTCCTAGTCAATTCGATGGCAACACAGCTGCTTGTGAATTGCCAAATATCAAAATATATTGTGTACACTGTCCTTGAGGATAGTGAAGAGAGACGACAGTTTGAATAGGCTACACTATCCTGAATGTTGCATAAAATTACAGAAATTGTTGGTCAGCCTTAAGACAAGTCTTTACCTCCTTAGAAACTGTTTGATACCAAATGTTGATGGCTAAAAAAGTGCGGGCGGGAAATTGAGTTACGGATTTAAATTAGCTTTCCCGGATTTTTTTGATTTGGTACATTACACATTGGAAGACAAAGAGAGGTGGAAAAAGATGAAAGTCCGAAAATGTACTTCGAATTTGCTGAATGTGATACTTTGATTACGGTCGGAAAAATTGACAATAAAATCAAAGTTACTACAGTAACAGAACCATTGAACCCTTAAACCAGTGCTTCTCAACCAGGGTCCATGTGGATCCCCAGGGGCAAACTGAAATGTCTTGGGCTGAATTGAGAAGAAAGGGGAATGGGGGGGGAGGGGGATGGCCTTCTGCTATATAGGTGAGTGTGCATTCAGCGCTGTAACAGATATTCTAACCAAGAAACGTGGTAACCCGGACTTAACACATCAATTGAACAAAGCTAAATCCTGATATTAAGGCCCATGTTCAAGAGCATCAAGTTCAAGGGTCCCTTTTTATTTTATGTTCTGTAGGGTGTATCGTAACATTGATTGAATCGTGATGTTTGCCGTTATAACATGTGAAAGAAAGTGATCCAAAAAATATAAGGTATGTTTATGTAGAAACATTTTGAAAGGGGAAGGGGAGGGAGGGGGAGGAGAGGGGAAGGGGGACGGGGTGGGGGAGGGGGAATGAGGGAACACTTTTTCACCCAGGTGGGGAATCTGAGAGGAAAGGTTGAGGAAGCACGGCGTTAAACAAATTAGAGGGGTTGGTGTAAAAAGTAATAATTTGGTTGAGAATTAAAAGAAAAACAAACTTACTTCAAAGCTCCTGGTTCCTGCTTCAGCTCATTGAGAAATGCGACCTTGAAGGCGTGACGAACGAACAAAAGCTACAACAGAAACATTTGAAATCAAAAGTTATCTTTCAATTCCAATATAGGATAATTTTTCTTTCAATTAAAATTTGTAAATCTTTCAACAGAAACATTTGAATACAGAAAACAGAAAATTCAACCAGATTCAATTCAACATTATAACATACCACATTAAACCATTTGCTCAGTAGGCTAACAACTGAATTCAAGATTTTGAGGGCCATGTGGTCCAGTTACTAAGGCAAATGGACTTTGCGATCTATAAAGGATTCCAGGTTTGAGTCCTGGTCAGATCGTTATACATTGTGTCATTGGGCAAGGCACATTACACCCCTTAACCCAGGTGTATACATGGGATCCGCGAGATAACTTGTAAATATAGTTGCGTGCCCCAGTTTGTGGCTGCACCATATGAGAAATCCCCCAGGGGACACGTAGATGTGTAACGGCCCAGGAGCCACGGTTTGAATTTTGCACACTTGGGTTTGTGAGTGTGACAAGTTTCAATAACTGTTGATCAGTCATGTGAGAAGGCCTTGCTGTGATACACGACTGTAAACCTTGGAATATTTATTTCTTCTAACAGATGTGACAGCTGGGCTACCGACTACGAATATTATCACCATGATCTCGGCTGACGAATATTTTTACCTGGTGAGTGGTCTTGTTCAAGAATTCCTTGTGGGCTTTGACACGCCTGGCTTCAGTATGGTAGTAGGCCTGGGCCAATTCGTAGAAGGCATTCTCGAGTCTGAAACAGAACAAAAAGGTGGAGAAAATCACTGTTTGTAATCGAGTGAACAAACCATTGCATCTCATTTCCACTAAAAACACAAAAGAAATTGTACCATAAAACAGAGAAGAAAATTACAAAGAAATCTGTCTGCTGACAAACAATATGACTTTTATGGGAATACCAAAAGTGTGTGACACTGCTCATGGTTCTTTCTTCAACATCTTGGTAGTTTTGAAAAAAGTAAAATTTTAGACAGAGTCTCAACAAATAGTATCTCTGTGGATAGTCTGCAGGACCAGACATGCAAATATTTTTTGCAAAGGTCGCCTTTTCTCTCAACTGTAACTTGTTGATAAAAAACGTTGAGGGTATAGCAAACAAAATATTCACATTTCGATCAAAGCACCTGGTCTCTGTGAAAGAAAGTTTTATCTCCACATTCGGATGCATATATATTATACATAATGCAAAACAGGAGGACCGTACATATATATTGAGCTTTTACACCTGTGTTTTCCCACAAAATAAGATAACTTTAATCAATTCAAATTGATCGACATGAAATTCTTTGTTTTAAATTAATTATTCATATAATTACCTAATAGTGTATCCTAGCAGATGATCCACACACGGTAGGACGAAGAGCGATTTTGCAGAAAGTTCGCATGAAGCACAGAGTGCTGCTGCCCTCTCCGCAGCTACGACATCTTCCCCTAAATAGAAACAAAAGCAGACATAGCTTCAAAACTGAAACGATCAAAGTCACGACAGTTGGGAGAATGGGAACCCCGATACCGATATTTACATCATCCTGATAAACTTTTATCAAATGTTTTCTCCTCTTTTAGCACTTTGCAGTTGAAGTACAAACTTCTCCCGCCTCATTTCTCTACGAGGATATCGAGGATGAACTGAAATTGAAAGGTTTCTTTGGTGGTCTCTGTTTGGAAGAAGTTCAAAGAAACTCTCTTAAAGGCATTGAAGACTCGCCCCAAACTGCCTGCCGCCCTCTGAAAAAAGTTAACTTTCCGTTGCTTGCAAGTGAAGTTTTCTTCTTGTCGCTACAAAATGCAGACAGTAATGAAACATGATACCTTGTTATCTGTTATCTAGACCTGAGATGTCCATCGTTGCTATGTACACTGTGATGTGGGTATTGACCATAGCTGCATGTATTGACTGTACACTAGTGTCTAATTACTGACGGTAGCAAGCTGTGTATTTTCTGGGATCAATAGTGGTGTCTAACACTTCTGTTACACCTCATTCGAAACTAGGTCAGATTACCGGCATCAGACGTTTTGTTTGTGGGCGAGTCTTAACTCCCTTTAACTAGCATCTCAACACATGAACCTTCTTGATCACAGTAGAATGGGCTTACTTACCGGGAGGTAACGGTGTGTTCTTCTGGATCAGGACGACAGCCACTTTTGTTGTTCTGCTTGACAAACTATGCCTGTAAGAGACGGATGAAAAATACGAATCGATGCGACCACATTTAAAGACGAGAGCGTGTTTGCAGGAAAAGCTATTGGACCAATTGCTCGCATAACAGACATTGTATTAAAAAAGGAAATATCATTTTGATAAAGCAGGGCTGGGTGTTTTAGAATGGAATGACAAATAGAAAGAAAAGTTGTTAAATGGGAGATAATAGAATGAAAGCAACTTCAGGCTGTTGTATCTCTGTTTCCAAATCTTATCCGTTGAACGAGAATTTCAGCACCAGCATTGCTCACCAAAGAGAGAAGTCCATTTAGCAACAAAACACCTATAATAACTTTTAAGCATATCAAAAAAGGTATTTTAACATTGTACAAACACTGCTCAAGAGAATATAATGCTAAGATAAGAATAAAAAATTCTAAAACCAGTGCTGTAAGTAGTGTTCAACCGATTATGCATAACAGAAAATACCGATTACCGATTATTTTTTTCATAATCGTACCGATTCCGATTATTTGAAAATGAGAAAATATCCCGTATATACGAAATCGGCAATAAAGTTTGACAGAAACAATTATTGTTGTGATTTTCCCCTGTTTCCTTTTGCTTCGTTGTTATACAAGGCTCTAAGGTATCATTTTGTATGTACCAAATTACCTCTGGAGTTTCTCAGAAAGAAATAAAAAGTTTTTTTTTTTTTTTTAAATTTCCAAAATACGGAAATGTGACATCCTACCTAGTCAGCACTGTGCTAAGCGAAAGGCCTAACCACCTCGACGTGAATGTCACCTGTTAATGGCTTGAAATGGGCTAAGAATAGTTACTCAAAATATCCATCTCAAAAAGTATCTCAGACAAACCATCCATCTTCAATCTTTACCAAAGTGTAAATTTTAATGACATATTGCCTTCATTCCGACATTATTTTGTACTTATTTTCAGTAGTATACCGTTTATGAATAAATAGAAATGTTACGAACTTGAAGTTAAACATACCTATTCGTTACCTATTTAACTCCATTCAGGTTCAATTAGAAAATGTAAGCTTAGGCCAATCAAACTGAAAAGCAAATTGTACCATCGTAACTTGTTTAAAATTACTCTAAAATGTAATACCAGATTGATGTAAAGAAATAATAACAACTAGAAACTACTCCAATATAAAAATATAACATTCCCTCTATAAGACATAGCACTTACAGTACCTTCCAAACAAATGCCGATTTCCAGCAAATTAAAAGTTGTAAAGTAAGCTACGCATTATTTTTTTTTTTTTGCAAACCGATGGTTAGGCTTCATTTCCCATTGACTTAGTGTGGTTGTTAGGCTAAGATGTGGTCGAAGATTGCAGGTTCCGTGGATATTTTTATTTTTTATTTGCGACACAACTAGGGCGAATAAACAGATGGCAAGGTTAGATTTCCATGCAGTTGACTTAGTGTGAAGTAAGGCTACCATGTGGTCGGAGATTTGTGAGGATTTTAGGTTATTTTCGCTGGTACTGAAATTGCTTCGTGCAGGCCGTAATTTGCCACGAGAACTTCCCAGTGATTGTGCGCGACCCTCTCGGCTCTCGCACTGCTTCAAATTTGATGCGGGATGTGAAAACTGTTTGCGCGATTCGCGCTGCAACTGCAATTCCTAGCTAAAGCAAACGCATGTCACAATTAATTTTACACAGACACCTGAGGGCTTTTTAGCACTTGCGAGGGCGAATCGCCCATCACCCCCGCTTATTTCCGACCCTGTCAAGCACATTCGTTAATTCGCGAAATTGGTATTGCTGCTATGCTTACTGTGCCAAGAAATTTGAAGTCACTAACCACGAGGGAAGCAAAATCGGCGACTCTGGCAGCGTAAATTGATGAAAGTATACACTGTGAAAGACGTATAGAGGGGGTCTTATTTTAATATTTCGTAGTAAAAAAACAAACCAAATACATCAGTTGATATTTTCAACTTCCATATGTTTTTGAATAATGATATTTCCAGCTTCCATATGTTTTTGAATAATCGGTATGACATAACTGGTATTCCACGTAATTTTTACCGATTCCGATTATGTTCCGATTATGCAATATTCGTACCGATTCCGATTAGGTTAATCGTTTGAACACTAGCTGTAAGTTAGCTTACCTTACAACTTCCACCCTTGTAGCACATTCCATCTGTTTTTCCTTCCATAGGTTTTCATCCCAGTCTAGATCGAAGAACACGACAACAAGAGACGGTACTTCCTCCAAGTGTTTCTGCATCCAGTTACTCTTCATGATTCCTTTTGGAATGTACCATTCATAAGAGGTTCTCTGTAAAGTGAGAGGCATTAAGTTGATAACACTAGGCAAACATTTGTTGCAGTTTATTACTAAATTTATACCAGCCTGAACCATTCCCACCAAATTCAGCTGCTTTGTCATTTTTAAGTTATAAGTATTACAGTACGTTGAAAAGAACATTCTCAAATATTTGTCCTCACTCTAAAAGTGTGCGATGTTCTAGTTTACATGGCAAATCCGGGATATATACTTTTGAGAACAATGATATGTGTTGCATTTAAAACTCAAACTTCTTAGAGAAATGTTGAGGTTTCACTAGTATCTCAACTCTTAGAAATAATCCATTCCCAAATAATCTTTCAATGGCAAAATAAGAGCCTTGACTCCTCCTTTAGCCGCTGTAAATGAAGTTATGGTTCCTGTATCTAAAATCAACTTGTTGCACTTTTTTCATTACCTTGCAATTTTGTGTTCATACCTGTAGACAAAATCATTAGAAAAAGATTGCAATTGACGAAATTCAGGACCTTGAAAGTGCAAGGAAATTTGTACTGGAGAGTCTTGTCAGCACGAGTAAACCAATCAAAGTATAGATATCTCATTTTTCTTTTTTAGAAAAATTGAAACAAAAGAGCAATCACATGGGTTTCTTACTTGCTTTAAAATGAACAAACAAATGACAGTACAATGAAACATAGGAATTCTATTCAAGTAGACTCCAGCAGAACCAAACCTCAGATATGACATAGCATTAATTCTGACCTTGGATCTGCACTTTGGGTATTCATGGTCGCCAGGAAGTATCTTGAAATTCAATGGGACCCTGTCTGATCTCCGGTTGGCGCTAAAGGAGTCCCAAATGGCCCGGTGAACAGCATTGTAAGTGACGTCCAATCCAGTGAGCACCACCAGCCCTATAGATGACGGGAGGGTCAATGAAACATACTAATATGAACAGAAGACTCGCAAAGAATGAAATACTTGAAATGACTAAGAGTAAGGAATGAACTACAATGATCTTCTCTAGTGAGTAGCAGACACTTGCTTTGCCATCATTATCAGTTTTTATATTTGTGCATGTTCACAATGAGAGCGTACTCAGGTGTTAATGTTAAGTTTATGTACAAGGTGGAGTGGTTCTAAGTCACATTCATCACCAGTTTGTTTTTGGGGTTGTTGTTGGTTATGGATACAATTACCTTTTTAGGGCTAGAAAGTGCACTCAAAGTTTCCGACAGTATACCAAATGGGACTTGAACTACTGAGTGAAGATAACCACTTTCAGGAAATTCTTGGACGGCATTGCTTCTTTACCTTCTTTCCCATATGAGAGAGACAGGTGAATGGGTGTTTTCATTGAACGATTGGGCTAAATTTATAATGTAAAATTTGCTACGTTAGAAAACTCTCATAGTCATAGTGTTAAAAGTATATGTCGGTGGCCTGCGTGTGGGGTGGAGGTTGTTTCCAACCTTTGCTATAATATTGCGTTGTACTGCTTACAAAGCCCTTGAAAAAAAGAAAATATTGTTAAATTACCCAATGGACGACACGTTAGTTCTCTCGGAAGATCGCCAGGTTCTCGTTTACCACTGCTTGTTAATGCACTGGTGGGATCGACAGGGAGAGGTAAAGAAGGTAGTGATGGTGAACCGCTGACATCTTCCTCCTTTGCATCCTCCTGGTTACTCATTGTTGGGGAATGGTTACATCAACTAGTCAAGATTAGCGCACACATCGATTTCAACCTGCAAAGCTTGAACTTTTGGTAAATTTGATTTGATCAAGTACAGATGTTGTGTAGGACTAAGACCTACGTACAGTACTGGTGAGTACGACGACCAAGTTCCTAACTGTTAGTACCGGTGTGAAGTTAGATACTTATTCCCCGTTCCTCGTTCGATATTCGCGTATGAGTAACTGAGCTAGCTATTCAGTTACGTATTCGACAATGATATCGACGTAACACCTCTGGCAAGACAAAAGCTTCTTACAAGATGTTCGACATATGGTCGTGGAAAGAGGTTTTATCAATGGCCCATGGGTCATATGAACTGTAACGACTATGTGGAAGGGTACCATAATGCATCTTGCCCGGTCCAAATAGTTCTTGACCAACTAAAATGACCAGTACTTCATCAGTTCTTAAATTAATGTAACTGGACCAGAAAAAATCACTTTAGGCCCTAATCAAGACTAGCACGCCTTGGACCACCTTACCAATGGGTCATATGAATTCTTAACACATTGTAGAAGGATACCATAATGCGTCTTGCCCGGTCCAAAGAGTGTTTGACCAATTAAAATGACCATTAAATCAACATTTTTGTAAATAAATGTAACGGGAACTGAAATAAAAACATTTGGGCCCTAATCAAAACCAGCACGTCTTGGACCGCCTAACCAATGGGTCATAGGAAGTCTAAGGACCTTGTAGAAGGGTAACATAATGCGTCTTGCTCGGTCCAAAGCGTGCTTGACCAATATAAATGACCACTAAATCATTACTTCTTTAATGAGTGTAACGGGACCACGAAAAAGCTTTGGGCCCTAATCCATGCAGCACGCCTTGGACCACCTAACCAATGGGTAACATTAACTCTAAGGACATTGTAGAAGAGTACCATAATGCGTCTTGCCCGGTCCAAAGCGTGCTTGACCAATTAAACTGACCATTAAATCATTACTTCATCATCGAGTGTAACGGGACCACAAAAAAGCTTTGGGCCTAATCCATGCAGCACGCTTTGGACCACCAAACCGATGGTTAACATGAACTCTAAGGACATTGTAGAAGAGTACCATAATGCGTCTTGCCCGGTCCAAAGCGTGCTTGACCAATTTAAATGACCACTAAATCATTACTTCTTTAATGAGTGAAACGGGACCACGAAAAGCTTTGGGCCCTAATCCATGCAGCACGCTTTGGACCACCTAACCGATGGTTAACATGAACTCTAAGGACATTGTAAAAGAGTACCATAATGCGTCTTGCCCGGTCCAAAGAGTGCTTGACCAATTAAACTGACCATTAAATCATTACTTCATCATCGAGTGTAACGGGACCACGAAAAAGCTTTGGGCCCTAATCCATGCAGCACGCCTTGGACCACCTAACCAATGGGTAACATGTACTCTAGGGACATTGTAGAAGAGTACCATAATGCGTCTTGCCCGGTCCAAAGAGTGCTTGACCAATTTAAATGACCACTAAATCATTACTTCTTTAATGAGTGTAATTGGACCATAAAAAAGCTTTGGGCCCTAATCCATGCAGCACGCTTTGGACCACCTAACCAATGGGTAACATGTACTCTAAGGACATTGTAGAAGAGTACCATAATGCGTCTTGCCCGGTCCAAAGCGTGCTTGACCAATTAAACTGACCACTAAATTATTACTACATCATCGAGTGTAACGGGACCACGAAAAAGCTTTGGGCCCTCATCCATGCAACACGCTTTGGACCACCTAACCAATGGGTAACATGTACTCTAAGGACATTGTAAAAGAGTACCATAATGCGTCTTGCCCGGTCCAAAGAGTGCTTGACCAATTTAAATGACCACTAAATCATTACTTCTTTAATGAGTGTAATTGGACCATGAAAAAGCTTTGGGCCCTAATCCATGCAGCACGCCTTGGACCACCTAACCAATGGGTAACATGTACTCTAAGGACATTGTAGAAGAGTACCATAATGCGTCTTGCCCGGTCCAAAGCGTGCTTGACCAATTTAAATGACCACTAAATCATTACTTCATCATCGAGTGTAACGGGACCACGAAAAAGCTTTGGGCCCTCATCCATGCAGCACGCTTTGGACCACCTAACCAATCGGTAAAATGTACTCTAAAGACATTGTAGAAGAGTACCATAATGCGTCTTGCCCGGTCCAAAGCGTGCTTGACCAATTAAACTGACCTTTAAATCATTACTTATTAAATGAGTGCAAAGGGACCGCGAAAAAACTTTGGGCCCTAATCCATGCAGCACGCTTTGGACCACCTAACCAATCGGTAACATGTACTCTAAGGACATTGTAGAAGAGTACCATAATGCGTCTTGCCCGGTCCAAAGAGTGCTTGACCAATTTAAATGACCACTAAATCATTACTACATCATCGAGTGTAACGGGACCACGAAAAAGCTTTGGGCCCTCATCCATGCAGCACGCTTTGGACCACCTAACCAATCGGTAAAATGTACTCTAAAGACATTGTAGAATAGTACCATAATGCGTCTTGCCCGGTCCAAAGCGTGCTTGACCAATTAAACTGACCATTAAATCATTACTTCATCATCGAGTGTAACGGGACCACGAAAAAGCTTTGGGCCCTAATCCATGCAGCACGCTTTGGACCACCAAACCGATGGTTAACATAAACTCTAAGGACATTGTAGAAGAGTACCGTAATGCGTCTTGCCCGGTCCAAAGAGTGCTTGACCAATTAAACTGACCATTAAATCATTACTTCATCATCGAGTGTAACGGGACCACGAAAAAGCTTTGGGCCCTAATCCATGCAGCACGCCTTGGACCACCTAACCAATGGGTAACATGTACTCTAGGGACATTGTAGAAGAGTACCATAATGCGTCTTGCCCGGTCCAAAGAGTGCTTGACCAATTTAAATGACCACTAAATCATTACTTCTTTAATGAGTGTAATTGGACCAAGAAAAAGCTTTGGGCCCTAATCCATGCAGCACGCTTTGGACCACCTAACCAATGGGTAACATGTACTCTAAGGACATTGTAGAAGAGTACCATAATGCGTCTTGCCCGGTCCAAAGCGTGCTTGACCAATTTAAATGACCACTAAATCATTACTTCTTTAATGAGTGAAACGGGACCACGAAAAGCTTTGGGCCCTAATCCATGCAGCACGCTTTGGACCACCTAACCAATCGGTAACATGTACTCTAAGGACATTGTAGAAGAGTACCATAATGCGTCTTACCCGGTCCAAAGAGTATTTGACCAATACAAACGACTAATGCACAATCATTATCCAGTAGATTCATCAATATCTTCTTTTTTGAATTTCAACTCTACGTCTGTACCAGTGTGGTGATACAAAACAAAAGCAACACCTTTGGCTCGCAAGTTTAATGCTTATTGGTGCTTTACAATCATCAGCATACAAAGTTTCCTTCCCATTCCGGAGAAACACACGCGCACTCTTCTTCTTTTTTGGGGGGGGGGGGAGGGCCCTTAGCGCAACTACATTTTCAGAAGGAAGTGATTTCTGTAGACTGGCAACGAACTGAAAACGTTTTTGTTTTAATTATTCGTTTATAGAACTAAATTTTATTTCTTTTATTCATTTCACCCGTCAACCCTTCACATATTTACAGATTCAAAGAACAAAGAAGTGTTCTTGCCTCTCTTCTTGAAAGTGGTTTTGAACGCTTTAACCCCCATCGTAGATTCTGAAAGATTCCACTGCTACATTGTAGAGCTGACCATGGAGCTATAAACAGACAATCAGTCATCTCGGGTCAAGCGGAGATAAACTGACTTTAATAGTTTATTTAGCAAAATAGTCTTCAAGTGAAATAGGTCTACCCAGACATATATTTTATGCCGAAATCCCTTTCTGATTTATTTATGATCTCCATTAGCCATAGTTGGTAATGAACCATCCAAGTTACCCTATAGTGCCATTCTATGCATTTTGATTTTATCGTGTTCCCATGCATGTGCTTGTTCTTTCTCTTAGCGATTTTTCAATAGAAAGTTTCTATTGGAGTGTAGAAGGCAAATCCACCATAAAAAGTCTCACTGGGTTTATTCCAACTAAACATAGACCAGAGTTAGTGTGACTTTTTAGTTGATTTCCTTTCATTCAGTTCTACCTAATTATTAATTATAACGTCCATAATCTAGCCAAGGACGTCGCTAGAGGGGGTGTGGGGTGTCTCATCCCCCCCCCCCAATCTTGGTAAAACTGACGAAAGTTGGAAAATTTTTGTGCGACAGTCGGAATTTCCGACTGTCGCACTCGAATTTTTCCGACTGGCGCACTCGAATTTTCAAATATTCTTGTAGTGACCTAAAATTTTCGGTCAAAATTGACCTTGAATCAGTCATATTTGCTACGATTTCCTTGTCACAATGAGAAATTGTATGTCGCGATCTTTATACTCCACCATACAAAACTTCGTATGATTTTGAATACTCTAAAAAAAAATGCCTAATAGAACTTCTGCACAACATATACTATTAAAACGCTCAATGCTAATCTACGGAAGCTTAAAATTGCCATCAACATAAGAAAAACTTTGCCCCATAAGGTGAAATTTTTCTGTAAATTGTTTAGATAACAAGATAAAATGTTATCAAAAAACAGAAAAATGTTGCATTGCTTACTTGCTTTAAATGAGTAATTGAACAATTTTGTGAAAAATGTTTAATTGAAAACTAATCAAATCTCGTCAATTAGTCATTTTTTGCTGCAAAATGTTCATTTGTTTACTTCATTCCATAAGAACAATTGAAAAACTTTTCTGAGAAATGTTTAATTGACAACTTATCTTATCTCGTCAATTGGACATTTTTGGCAAAATGTTCAATTGTTTACTTCATTCCAATTGAGCAATTGAAAAAATTTCTGCAAAATGTTTAATTGACAACTTATCGTATAACGTCAACTCAACATTTTTCTGCAAAATGTTTAATTGTTCACATCATTCCAAATGCTCAGTTGGAATGAAGTGAACAATGTTTTTTTTTATTCATGTGAGTGATAAATAGCCCCACCCCACCCCCAAGAAAATAATATTAAGCCCGCTAGGAAAAAGCACTGTATTTTTGGGTAATTCACTATGTCGTCGAATATAATTTTCGAAAAAAAGTTTCCCCTTTGTTACATTAACATAGCTTTTTTAGTCAGTAGTCTATGTAGCTTATCAAGCAGATAACTTGTACTCAGTTGCTTACTCGCTTAACCAGAGTGATTGATAAGTTTGTAAAGTGAGGGCCAGTGGTACAAATGTACCGAGAAAAGTTTGGAACAAAAGTGCAGTCGCGAAAGATAGGGTGTCTGACTGACACTGACCGTATCGTTGACGAGTATAGTGCGGGGGGGGGGGGGGGGTACAAGGCAGCAGTCGGAATTTTCTGGCTCCAAAACCCATCCAGTTGGAATTTCAGCCACTAAACCCCCAATCATCATGCATTAGCTACGTCCCTGTATCTAGCTATACAAAGTTTACACAATACACAAAACACATTCAATCCATTAGCAAAAGTGCTAGATTTAAGGTCAATTTCGCGTTTGTTAATTTAAGTCAAAAATACACTTTCTAATCACTTACAATTGTATTTAATGTATTAATTCTTCGGTAAATATCAATTAGGCTATATGCTGAGTCAATTATGGAAGTATAGAAGTCAAGAGAAATATTACATGCTTAATATCCACCCCCCCCCCCCCCCACCACTCCCCATTTATTCTCTGATTGGATTGAAATGTACTTGCAGAAGAAAAATTTTCATGCCAAATTACTTTAATCTGGTAGAATTGATACACTTTTACCAATCTATGTGCAAAGATGTTCCATACACTATTACTCAATACTTCATGAGATAAATTTGAAGGAGCGGAATAAAGGACCATGCGTTCTGATTGTAATTGAATGATTCATTCAGGATGTTTCCTAGAAGTTTTCTCTCGTAAAAGAGCGCTTGAACATTAGGCTCGAACTAATTGATACCGATGTACGAGCTGACTGCCTACCGTCATTTAACGTCCATGGAATACCTTTAAAAGGCTGAGAGTTCATATTTATCATAGCGTGATTGCTCCCTTGCGTCGAACCATTAAAATTGATAGATAACTGAAATAATCTGCAGCATGTTGACAGTTTAACTGCTTTTTTGCATTTGTATTCCCAAATGAATGAAATATCGGAATATCTTTCCTTCTACGAATGTCTCTGACCCACGTTAGGAGAGTTAAAGTGATATTGTTCAATGTTTGAACGTTACTGCATGTACCATTAATTCATGGACCATGGTACTTGGTAGGCCTATATAGGGGATGGTTTATTTCTTTGATTGTTTCTCCGGCTGTAAGCTTCATAAGCTTCATAGGGCTATCATGACAGTGCAAGCCTGCTACAAGCCTGCTACAGCCTTGCTACGGCCTTGCTACAGCCATAGAAAGATGCTGTCGCTTTATGCCATCGTGTTCAAATATCTGCCACATTGCAATTTTTCCCTTTTGATTAGGCTGAAATTTCGTAAGTGATTTGAGTAAGTTAAAGTGTTATATGCTAACATATCGATGAATTCGGAAGTCATTTAGAGGCTTTTTTAAATTGTAAAAACTTTCCGAAAGAATTTGGCCATGTATATAGACATTCTGCCATTAATTGGAATGCACTTAAAACGAGTTCTCTCTTTTTCATTCCTTGAGGGTCCCAAGTGCAATTTGTAATGCTAACGGTTGACACTAAACGCACGATACATAACATATGAGATGGACACTCATTTAAGAAGTGATGATGTAGTGGTCATTTAAATTGGTCAAGCACACTTTGGACCTGGCAAGACGTATTATGGTACTCTTCTACACTGTCTTAAAAAATCATATGACCCATCGGTTAGGTGGTCCAAGGCGTTCTGGTCTGGATTAGGGCCCAAAGCTTTTTCGTGGTCCCTTTTCACTCATTAAAGAAGCAATGATTTAGTGGTCATTTAAATTGGTCAAGCACGCTTTGGACCGGGCGAGACGCATTATGGTACCCTTCTACAATGTCCTTAGAGTTCATGTTAACCATCGGTTTGGTGGTCCAAAGCGTGCTGCATGGATTAGGGCCCAAAGCTTTTTCGTGGTCCCTTTTCACTCATTAAAGAAGCAATGATTTAATGGTCATTTAAATTGGTCAAGCACGCTTTGGACCGGGCGAGACGCATTATGGTACCCTTCTACAATGTCCTTAGAGTTCATGTTTACCATCGGTTTGGTGGTCCAAAGCGTGCTGCATGGATTAGGGCCCAAAGCTTTTTCGTGGTCCCGTTACACTCGATGATGAAGTAATGATTTAGTGGTCATTTAAATTGGTCAAGCACGCTTTGGACCGGGCAAGACGCATTATGGTACTCTTCTACAATGTCCTTAGAGTTAATGTTACCCATCGGTTAGGTGGTCCAAAGCGTGCTGCATGGATTAGGGCCCAAAGCTTTTTCATAGTCCAATTACACTCATTAAAGAAGTAATGATTTAATGGTCATTTAAATTGGTCAAGCACGCTTTGGACCGGGCGAGACGCATTATGGTACCCTTCTACAATGTCCTTAGAGGTCATGTTAACCATCGGTTTGGTGGTCCAAAGCGTGCTGCATGGATTAGGGCCCAAAGCTTTTTCGTGGTCCCTTTTCACTCATTAAAGAAGCAATGATTTAATGGTCATTTAAATTGGTCAAGCACGCTTTGGACCGGGCGAGACGCATTATGGTACCCTTCTACAATGTCCTTAGAGTTCATGTTTACCATCGGTTTGGTGGTCCAAAGCGTGCTGCATGGATTAGGGCCCAAAGCTTTTTCGTGGTCCCGTTACACTCGATGATGAAGTAATGATTTAGTGGTCATTTAAATTGGTCAAGCACGCTTTGGACCGGGCAAGACGCATTATGGTACTCTTCTACAATGTCCTTAGAGTTAATGTTACCCATCGGTTAGGTGGTCCAAAGCGTGCTGCATGGATTAGGGCCCAAAGCTTTTTCATAGTCCAATTACACTCATTAAAGAAGTAATGATTTAATGGTCATTTAAAATGGTCAAGCACTCTTTGGACCGGGCAAGACGCATTATGGTACTCTTCTACAATGTCCTTAGAGTACATGTTACCCATTGGTTAGGTGGTCCAAAGCGTGCTGCATGGATTAGGGCCCAAAGCTTTTTCATAGTCCAATTACACTCATTAAAGAAGTAATGATTTAATGGTCATTTAAAATGGTCAAGCACTCTTTGGACCGGGCAAGACGCATTATGGTACTCTTCTACAATGTCCTTAGAGTACATGTTACCCATTGGTTAGGTGGTCCAAAGCGTGCTGCATGGATTAGGGCCCAAAGCTTTTTCTTGGTCCAATTACACTCATTAAAGAAGTAATGATTTAGTGGTCATTTAAATTGGTCAAGCACGCTTTGGACCGGGCAAGACGCATTATGGTACTCTTTTACAATGTCCTTAGAGTACATGTTACCCATTGGTTAGGTGGTCCAAAGCGTGCTGCATGGATAAGGGCCCAAAGCTTTTTCATGGTCCAATTACACTCATTGAAGAAGTAATGATTTAGTGGTCATTTAAATTGGTCAAGCACTCTTTGGACCGGGCAAGACGCATTATGGTACTCTTCTACAATGTCCTTAGAGTTTATATTACCCATTGGTTAGGTGGTCCAAGGCGTGCTGCATGGATTAGGGCCCAAAGCTTTTCGTGGTCCCGTTTCACTCATTTAAGAAGTGATGATGTAGTGGTCATTTTAATTGGTCAAGCACACTTTGGACCTGGCAAGACGTATTATGGTACTCTTCTACACTGTCTTAAAAAATCATATGACCCATCGGTTAGGTGGTCCAAGGCGTTCTGGTCTGGATTAGGGCCCAAAGCTTTTTCGTGGTCCCTTTTCACTCATTAAAGAAGCAATGATTTAGTGGTCATTTAAATTGGTCAAGCACGCTTTGGACCGGGCGAGACGCATTATGGTACCCTTCTACAATGTCCTTAGAGTTCATGTTAACCATCGGTTTGGTGGTCCAAAGCGTGCTGCATGGATTAGGGCCCAAAGCTTTTTCGTGGTCCCTTTTCACTCATTAAAGAAGCAATGATTTAATGGTCATTTAAATTGGTCAAGCACGCTTTGGACCGGGCGAGACGCATTATGGTACCCTTCTACAATGTCCTTAGAGTTCATGTTTACCATCGGTTTGGTGGTCCAAAGCGTGCTGCATGGATTAGGGCCCAAAGCTTTTTCGTGGTCCCTTTTCACTCGATGATGAAGTAATGATTTAGTGGTCATTTAAATTGGTCAAGCACGCTTTGGACCGGGCGAGACGCATTATGGTACTCTTCTACAATGTCCTTAGAGTTCATGTTAACCATCGGTTTGGTGGTCCAAAGCGTGCTGCATGGATTAGGGCCCAAAGATTTTTCGTGGTCCCGTTACACTCGATGATGAAGTAATGATTTCATGGTCAGTTTAATTGGTCAAGCACGCTTTGGACCGGGCAAGACGCATTATGGTACTCTTCTACAATGTCCTTAGAGTTAATGTTACCCATCGGTTAGGTGGTCCAAAGCGTGCTGCATGGATTAGGGCCCAAAGCTTTTTCATAGTCCAATTACACTCATTAAAGAAGTAATGATTTAGTGGTCATTTAAAATGGTCAAGCACTCTTTGGACCGGGCAAGACGCATTATGGTACTCTTCTACAATGTCCTTAGAGTACATGTTACCCATTGGTTAGGTGGTCCAAAGCGTGCTGCATGGATTAGGGCCCAAAGCTTTTTCTTGGTCCAATTACACTCATTAAAGAAGTAATGATTTAGTGGTCATTTAAATTGGTCAAGCACGCTTTGGACCGGGCAAGACGCATTATGGTACTCTTTTACAATGTCCTTAGAGTACATGTTACCCATTGGTTAGGTGGTCCAAAGCGTGCTGCATGGATTAGGGCCCAAAGCTTTTTCGTGGTCCCGTTACACTCGATGATGAAGTAATGATTTAGTGGTCATTTAAATTGGTCAAGCACGCTTTGGACCGGGCGAGACGCATTATGGTACTCTTCTACAATGTCCTTAGAGTTCATGTTAACCATCGGTTTGGTGGTCCAAGGCGTGCTGCATGGATTAGGGCCCAAAGATTTTTCGTGGTCCCGTTACACTCGATGATGAAGTAATGATTTCATGGTCAGTTTAATTGGTCAAGCACGCTTTGGACCGGGCAAGACGCATTATGGTACTCTTCTACAATGTCCTTAGAGTTAATGTTACCCATCGGTTAGGTGGTCCAAAGCGTGCTGCATGGATTAGGGCCCAAAGCTTTTTCATAGTCCAATTACACTCATTAAAGAAGTAATGATTTAATGGTCATTTAAAATGGTCAAGCACTCTTTGGACCGGGCAAGACGCATTATGGTACTCTTCTACAATGTCCTTAGAGTACATGTTACCCATTGGTTAGGTGGTCCAAAGCGTGCTGCATGGATTAGGGCCCAAAGCTTTTTCTTGGTCCAATTACACTCATTAAAGAAGTAATGATTTAGTGGTCATTTAAATTGGTCAAGCACGCTTTGGACCGGGCAAGACGCATTATGGTACTCTTTTACAATGTCCTTAGAGTACATGTTACCCATTGGTTAGGTGGTCCAAAGCGTGCTGCATGGATAAGGGCCCAAAGCTTTTTCATGGTCCAATTACACTCATTGAAGAAGTAATGATTTAGTGGTCATTTAAATTGGTCAAGCACTCTTTGGACCGGGCAAGACGCATTATGGTACTCTTCTACAATGTCCTTAGAGTTTATATTACCCATTGGTTAGGTGGTCCAAGGCGTGCTGCATGGATTAGGGCCCAAAGCTTTTCGTGGTCCCGTTTCACTCATTAAAGAAGTAATGATTTAGTGGTCATTTAAATTGGTCAAGCACGCTTTGGACCGGGCAAGACGCATTATGGTACTCTTCTACAATGTCCTTAGAGTTCATGTTAACCATCGGTTTGGTGGTCCAAAGCGTGCTGCATGGATTAGGGCCCAAAGCTTTTTCGTGGTCCCGTTACACTCGATGATGAAGTAATGATTTAATGGTCAGTTTAATTGGTCAAGCACGCTTTGGACCGGGCAAGACGCATTATGGTACTCTTCTTCAATGTCCTTAGAGTTCATGTTAACCATCGGTTTGGTGGTCCAAAGCGTGCTGCATGGATTAGGGCCCAAAGCTTTTTCGTGGTCCCGTTACACTCGATGATGAAGTAATGATTTCATGGTCAGTTTAATTGGTCAAGCACGCTTTGGACCGGGCAAGACGCATTATGGTACTCTTCTACAATGTCCTTAGAGTTAATGTTACCCATCGGTTAGGTGGTCCAAAGCGTGCTGCATGGATTAGGGCCCAAAGCTTTTTCGTGGTCCCGTTACACTCATTGAAGAAGTAATGATTTAATGGTCATTTAAATTGGTCAAGCACTCTTTGGACCGGGCAAGACGCATTAAGTTACCCTTCTACAAGGTCCTCAGACTTCCCATGACCCATTGGTTGGGCGGTCCAAGGCGTGCTGGATTTGATTAGGGCCCAAATGTTTTTATTTCAGTTCCCGTTACATTTATTTAAAAAAAATGTTGATTTAATGGTCATTTTAATTGGTCAAGCACTCTTTGGACCGGGCAAGACGCATTATGGTATCCTTCTACAATGTGTTAAGAATTCATATGACCCATTGGTAAGGTGGTCCAAGGCGTGCTAGTCTTGATTAGGGCCTAAAGTAATTTTTTTACATTAATTTAAGAGCTGATGAAGTACTGGTCATTTTAGTTGGTCAAAAACTATTTGGACCGGGCAAGATGCATTATGGTACCCTTCTACATAGTTATTAGAGTTCATATGACCCATGGGCCATAGATAAACCTTTTTCCACGACCATATGTTGAACATCTTGTAAGAAAGCTTTTGTCTTGCCAGAGGTGTTACGTCGATACCATTGTCGAATACGTAACTGAATCGGTAGCAGTTACTCATTCGCGAATGTCGAACGAGGAACGGGGAATAAGTATCTAACTTCACACCGGTACTGTTAGTGGCATACACAGTGCAGTGTTACCAGCGACAATTGACGAAAAAACGCTAGATTTGCGAAAATAAAACCCTAGAAAACGGTAAATGGTAGTTTCCCTAACTTTCGTGTTGTTTCGAGTCAATTTAGAACAGATTCGTAGGATGAATGGTCACCGATCACAAAATAGATTTTGAATAGTTGATTTGAGTGATAGTCTGACCCAGAAAATTTGAAAAAAATATTGAAATTTTCGGTAGGAAAGTCCGAAGATTGGGCAAAAATACTCAAAATAAATTGGATGGGTCTCCAAGTAAGAATTTTGTCTAAAAAATCTGAAAAAAGGTCTATTTTTTGTAAATTTAACTAGTTTTAGGCAAAAAACGCTAGAATTACCAAAATTAGAAAAAACGTGCGCTAGAACCCCAGAAATGACTAAAAACGCTAGATCTAGTGTAAAAACGCTAACTCTGGTAACACTGACACAGTGTAGTACTGGTGTCTGCTGTCGCAGAGCGAGTTCAGCACTTTATGGAACGCCCTTTCCGCATTAAAACACCCTGTCAGATGTGAGTCCATATCCTAATAAATTTCTATGGACCATACATTACTTCCACATAACACAGTTGAGTTTATTCAGACACGAAAATTTGGAAATCATTTCGATTTTGTATGGAATCCGTGTGAAGTTTATCCATATGGATGAGGAAGAATTTATCCAGTTATCAGATTATTATATTCATCCCATAATTTCTAAATTAAAATCTGCTATTATAACTTGTTGCACAAATGACAAAAATGGGTTAATTGTGAGAAGAGCAACAACAAATAACAGTGCTTATTAATTTGGAAGCTCAAAATTTGAAAATATCAGCTAAATTCTTTGAAAAATTCTCCAGAAGTACACATCAGATTCTCAGTTACCACTAAATGATCTAAACTGTAGATTTTTGTGCAGTAAATACACCAAAGAACAGGCGCGTAGCCAAGGTGAGGGTGGCCGAGGGGGCAGCCGCCCCCCCCCCCCCTTGAGCATATTTTTAAACATTTTTTTAATGTTTTTATGATATTGCTAGTAATTTTAATAGAGTAAATGCTAAGATGCAACTTATTAGGCCTGGGAAGTGCCATTTCCAGCGATCTGGGAGGCATTTCCAGCCAAAATTTTCTTGAAAAAATTCCTGGCTACGCCCCTGCCAAAGAACCATTTTAAACAGGCTCTACATTGCCACTTTTGTCAGTAACTTTCACATCACTCACTTAGTCAATAGTTTCATTGTCTGAGATTTTTCGACGATGACATCCCAGAACCAGTTTCCTTCACAAAAAGCAGGCTTAGATCAAGCTGACCCTCAAAAAGGTTTATTTTGAGACATATGGGATCTAGTTGGACTTAGTGGTCTGCCCTATAGACCCCAACTATAGCACGCAATCATGGAAAAGTTTCTTGAGATTATGTAATCGACCACTTTTTACAAATTGCAATGCCTGCCACACATTTTTTTCTTGTATGAGGGTCTTTGTGTGAATGCTGTATGATTAACTACACTGTGGACATGAACATTTTTCCAGACAGTGTTTCCACAAAGAGCCTGATGGAGTTAAGAAGCTATGCAGGCTAATTGTTGAGCCTGAGGTCGACTTACTATTGTGGCAGGTCGATCACACAATCACAAAACTTCCCTAACTATAGCGTGCTATATAATTGGAGCCAATAAAGCAGATCTTTAAGATGACATACCAACTTACAGTATCAGATACCCCAGATTTGAGGGCAAACAAGATTTAGCTTCCACCAACATATATTTATTATGTAACACCTTGCAAAATTTTCAAAATATTTGAATATTTCAAAAAGTGCTAACGTCTGAGCTGAGTACAACCTACTGGTGATCTGTCATAATCCTAAGAAAACAAAATACAACACAATTATTAAAACAGAAATTGCTTAACGTTTGTCTTCTGGTTTATTATGCTTTTTGTAAATTAATAATGAATTATTTAATGTAAGATTAATAAAGCGCAGACATTTCCATCATTAATGGTGCGTGCTCAAGGACCATTGCAATATTACCCGGGTCAAAGGTACCCTGTCAAACACAGACAGTCCTGCCACATGGCAGTAGCTTAACAGTGCGAAACTGACAATTTATCTCACAGGTCCCCTTTTACACCTGAGTGAAGAGACTTCAAGAGAGGCAATGGAGATAAAGTGGCTTGCCAAAGGACACACACACACACACAATGCAAGTATCTGGCTAGGGCTCGAACCTGCATAACTTAGCTCACAAGTCCACTGCCTTAACCACAACACTTTCGCAAATGAAAGCTATCTTTTATATACACATATTTATAAATGGTACCCAGTAGTACCAGACCCATCAACAGGTACCAACTAGTACCAACATCATTATACAGAACAAAGAGGGAAATACAGACTATGACAAAAATTTCAACTGAATGTTTGACAAATTGACACACTCCGTAAAAAAAACAAAAAACTAAACATAAAACTTACCTGGTTGAGTTATATCAGCTGCTGGTAGATTAATATCAAATATAAGTATCTCTTACAGGGCAAGAAAATTTGCAGTATGTTATGAAGTCAGGCAAGTACAGTAAGTAATAATTAATCTGGTTGTGCAGAGCAAGTGCGATGCAAACATGTGCAAATTGCTACACAAAGTCAAACATGTGTAGCTGGTACAGTATATAGCTGTTTTGGTACAAATAACTATATCACTTTCAGTAGTTCTGCATCAGAAAAGAAATTCATAAACAAGCAACAACAAAAAATTGATGGAAAATCACACATTTTGTGATTAACAATCACCCCATCCAAAGCCCAAGCTGTTCCACAGCCCTTACCCTTTCTGACCAAATCCCTACCCCTCCTCTCCCCCTCCACATCCAGGTCCCCACCTGTCTCCTCACCAAAACACATTAATCTTACAATCCATATATCATCTTTACAGAACTGAAAATGTACACTTATTTTCCGTGCAGTGAAATATGTAACCTGCCATGTCATGGAGAACATGGTGCTGAACATTGCAACTTATCCACAAGTTTGTCGCGAAGCAAATTCTCTTGGGAAAGCACATTAGAATCCAAACAGAGGTTCTAGAGTTTCCATTTATGATATGTGTGAAACTACCTTTATACTAAATCTTGTAATATGAAAAACATTAATCATCAACTGAAAACAATTCTATTTTCTTAGCTTGTTGAGGGAAGTTGTTTGTTACAAGCATGGAAAAGGCGATGTCAAACTGCTTATTTTTGATCATGTTTTTTACTTCTTCTTGACTTAAAAATAACAGACATGTATGTCATTTTAACGAAAGCAAACACCATGCAATAACAAAAGTCACATTTCCAAATCCATCATGAAAAATATATGTTTTACAAGATGGACATACATTAAAAAAGAAAATATCCATATTTGGAGAGCTTCCAGGGCATTAATATTGAAGTTGTGCAGCCCTCTGTGGCAAAATATGATACCAATGTTGATTATTGCGGTTTACAATAGTCCATTGTGTCAATTCTTGTCTTCGGCCTGTCTCAGTATTTTACGGAATGTCATATTTATTCGGACTCCTGATTGTGTAGCCCTCCTAGGCAGAGAATGATACCAATGTTGATTATTGCGGTTTACAATAGTCCATTGTGTCAATTCTTGTCTTCGGCCTGTCTCAGTATTTTACGGAATGTCATATTTATTCGGACTCCTGATTGTGCGTCCCTCCGTGGCAAAGAATGATACCGATGTTAATTATTGCCGTTTATAATAGTCCACCGTGTCAATTCTTGTCTTCGGCCCGTCTCAGTATATCACTGAATGTCATATTTATTCTGACTCCTGATTGTGTAGCCCTATGTGTCAATTCTTGTCTTCGGCCTGTCTCAGTATTTTACGGAATGTCATATTTATTCTGACTCCTGATTGTGTCGCCCTCCGTGGCAGAGAATGATACCAATATTGATTGGTTGGGTGATTCATCATCAGCAGGCTTCCATGTTCGAGTGCAATTTTGACTGTCTCTATCTCTCTGGTCTTCTTCTTCCCCCTACTGTCTTTGTGACGAAAGACAAACTCTCTCGTTTGTCCTAAGGACAACGACGCTATCGGGTGTTGGGGATCTAAATCCTTTTCATCATCTCTGTGCTCCCCAATACAATCCTTTCCATCCTTATACCTGGAAAAGAATAAAACTAAAGATGAATGACAAATCACATGCAGAAATTAAGCATTGTAAAAATAAAACCGTGAGTGATTCGTTTCTTGGCTAACACTGAGCAAGCTTTAGGATCATCAATATACTGTACATCATCAGATGAACCATTGAGGTTTTTACGGAATTTAGCAAAGTAGCAAATAACACAGTATTTAGAAAATAGTAAAGTTTCATTTGTATAGAGTCTAAGAAACCAATCAATCAACCGCCAATGCTAAAAGTTACAGGTCATTCAAACAACGGCGGTGAACGGTGGCACAGTTGGCGGAATGGTGAACGGCGGCGCAGTCGGCGGAACGGTGTACGGCGGCGCAAGTGGCGGAATGGTGAACTGCGGCATAGTCGTCGGAATGGTGAACGGCGGCGCAGTCGGCGGAATGGTGAACGGCGGCGCAGTCGGCGGAATGGTGAACTGCTGCGCAGTCGGCGGAATGGGGAACGGCGGCGCAGTCGGCGGAATGGGGAACGGCGGCGCAGTCGGCGGAATGGTGAACGGCGGCGCAGTCGGCGGAATGGTGAACTGCGGCATAGTCGGCGGAATGGTGAACTGCGGCATAGTCGGCCGAATGGGGAACGGTGGCGTAGTTGGCCGAATGGTGAACGGTGGCGTAGTTGGCCGAATGGTGAATGGCGGCGTAGTCGGCGGAATGGTGAATGGCGGCGTAGTCGACGGAATGGTGAACGGCGGCCCTAACCCGAAACATATGCCACGCCCAGTCTACAATCACCAACCAATAAAACATGATAAAATACGACATGCGTGCTGGTTAAGACCTAACATTTTTGGCCCCTGGAATGTGACCTAGACGTCCTACTCAGTGACCTCCAAAATCGGGCATGAGAGAGTTCCCCCTTAACAGTCGTTCATAAATCAAGCAAGTGACACCCCTTATAAGATTTTATCTAACAGACAATTCCCGTAAAGCGTCTAATAATATGTAAAGAATCAACCCAAGCTAAAACATTTGATTGGATAAAATACATGTTAACGCTAACGACAAACAAGGAGCTTTGACATGTCGTTACAGTAGAATAAATTGGCTTTATATCATACCTATTGATCAAAACAAAGTTAAACTTAAAGCTTGTTTGATCTTCGATTCTCTTCCGGACAGTTTCCAGGAAAGGCAACCACGGTTTTGCTGGAACAGTGACTCGTGAGAAAGTGTAAGTCAGACCTTCATCACCGTGAGCAACCTGGAAAGATATAAATATAGATATGTATGTATATATATATAATTATATATAGAAATGTATGTATAGATATACAGATATGTATGTTTATATAGATATATATGTATATTATATATATATATATATATATATATATATATATATATGTAATTGAAACCGTAATGAGTTGGAAATCCAGAGTTTCGAAACCGGTAAGGAAGGTCATAATTCCACTGTAGGCATTTGTCACATGTACCGAACATTACTAGATACTAAAGAGGATACCAATTCAAATTAAAAGTTGAAATTGAAATTGTCTGATAATTCAATCAAGCTTAATCTATGCCACCGATATCATCGTTTATCACGAACAACACAAGTACCAATCTACGAATGGAAAGTGAAAAAGTAAAAAAATGTTTATTTCGTGACTTCTTACTTGTTTTCTAGGAATTGGTATGTTTTTGCCATAGAGCTTCACAATTGCCAAATCTCCTGTAAAATATTCCAAAGAATCCTCACAGTCAAGCAGCAAGGTGTTGGCCTCTTCTTCAGAATAGAAATGATTAAAGTAATCACAGTGTAAATTTTCTGCTCTGAACACCCTCTTCATATCCAAGGGATTTGTAAATCTATGCACTTTCAAATTACGTCTATCCATTAGCGTTGACTGGGTCATCTTTGCAAATTTTCCCTTATTCTTTGACTCAAGACCATCTTCACCTGATCGATGCCGTTTTCGCTTTAAAGCTGGAACATGGCGCACAATGAAGGTTTTTGATGTGGTTAACAAAACAGCCATTTTCTCACCCTTTTTGTCTACGCTCTCAGCCCTATCCTTATTAGTCTTTAAAACGGTATGAGTCTGGTGCACAACTGTAGATGGATGAAGATAAGAAACAATATAAAGAAAATGCAAAATGGTGCTGTCATGGGGGGCAATATTTCTGAAGCATGGGGTTTGTGGATATGGCTATCAACATGACAATCGGATTTCATGTAAAATATTGCAAAATCGATTGTTTTATAGTCTGAAAGAGAATCGCGGACTCAGTAACTGGTTATGGATAACGCAATGTTGTAACCACTTTTAGGGAACACCTAATGGGCTGTTCTCGAGGCCGTGAATGGCATTAAAAAATAGACAGGAAAATTTCCACGTGCTCTTTTTAAGCTTTAATTTATTACTTCCTTCCTCTCTGAAGGTTTCTTCACTACACTCCTTCCTCTCTGAGGGTATCTTTTCTACACTCCTTCCTCTCTGAGGGTATCTTTTCTACACTCCTTCCTCTCTGAAGGTATCTTTTCTACACTCCTTCCTCTCCGAAGGTATCTTTTCTACACTCCTTCCTCTCTGAGGGTATCTTTTCTACACTCCTTCCTCTCCGAAGGTATCTTTTCTACACTCCTTCCTCTCCGAAGGTATCTTTTCTACACTCCTTCCTCTCTGAGGGTATCTTTTCTACACTCCTTCCTCTCTGAAGGTATCTTTTCTACACTCCTTCCTCTCTGAGGGTATCTTTTCTACACTCCTTCCTCTCTGAAGGTATCTTTTCTACACTCCTTCCTCTCTGAGGGTATCTTTTCTACACTCCTTCCTCTCTGAGGGTATCTTTTCTACACTCCTTCCTCTCTGAAGGTATCTTTTCTACACTCCTTCCTCTCTGAAGGTATCTTTTCTACACTCCTTCCTCTCTGAAGGTATCTTTTCTACTGTTCTAACTTCCCCAGTTAAACTCATTAAAATTCCAACCTCTAACCCATGGCTGGACGAAACCCTCCTCTCACTTGACCCCCATGACCCCACCTGCCAGGCTTCAGTACACGCCTGTAGTAGTACTCCAGCTATACCCTGAAGATACAGTAAGCCCCAAGTGGAATATATCTATTTACCAATTCCCACACACAAAACTGGTTCACTTTCAAAGGTTAAAACTGTATACTGAGTCCCCTGCCCGGAGGCCTGCAAAGGGGTAACAAAAAATTGATTGTAAGATTGTACTTTACTTTAATTAATTTTTTAAGATTTTCAAATAACTCCGTCTGTCCTTAGACGAGGCCTAACAACACATGAACAGCGTGCAATGATGTGTAATTATCAAATCAATTCCAGGAAAATGAGAGCATGTGATTCTGCAGATATACACTGCCAGACTTTCCAAGAGGATTACCGTACTTTATAAAAATTAAAACTTAAAGTTAAACTATTAGCTAAGATTTCACAAGGCTTATGATGCGTTAGTTCAAGGCGGGCTATACGTGGTGTAAAAGAGAATGAAAGTTAAATTTTTAAGGCAAGTGAAAAATGCCCGATTAATTAAGAAAGTACTGAAACTCACTAGTTTCCACCACAACAGAGGGTCAGTGGAACCGTCCTCAGTTGGAAAGGCCAGGTCCTTAGTGATTTCCTCATAAATTCTTCTGGAAATCTTGCCCTCCCTCTGTCCGTCATATGCGGCATGTCTTTTTTTCTGTTTTGCCTCAGAGAGCATCTCGGAAAGTGTTAGCTTTCGATTGCGACTCGGCCAGGCAACTGTTTCTGTGAGGCTGCTTCCAGTCGCTGCAGGAATAGGTGCACCAGGTTGATGCACCGACAGTTTCTCAATTCCTCCTGATCTAGCTTTGGCGCAGACTGCTTCTTGGGTTTGATGCCACTCCAGTTTAAAGCGCACCGCGGATCCACGAATGCGCAGATATCCATCAACTTGACGAGGGATGGGGAGTCGTATAGCGAGCCTTCAAATCTTCGCGAGTTTTGCTTCATAAATCCTTCACCAAGGTTTGAATCAGTATCCTTACTTTGAAGAATAGACGTAATGAGATGGCTCAGAGAGCATCTCAAAAAGTGTTAGTTTTCGATTGCGACTCGGCCCGGCAACTGTTTCTGTGAGGCTGCTTCCAGTCGCTGCAGGAATAGGTGAACCAGGTTGATGCACCGACAGTTTCTCAATTCCTCTTGATCCGATGCTTTGGCACGGACTGCTTCTTCGGTTTGATGCCACTCCAGTTTAAAGCGCGCCGCGGATCCACGAATGCGCAGATATCCATCAACTTGACGAGGGATGGAGAGTTGTATAGCGAGCCTTCAAATCTTCGCAAGTTTTGCTTGGTAAATCCTTCACCAAGGTTTGAATCAGTATCCTTACTTTGAAGAATAGACGCAATGAGATGGCTCAGAGAGCATCTCGAAAAGTGTTAGCTTTCGATTGCGACTCTGCCTGGCAACTGTTTCTGTGAGGCTGCGTCCAGTCGCTGCAGGAATAGGTGCAACAGGTTGATGCACCGACAGTTTCTCAATTCCTCTTGATCCGATGCTTTGGCGCGGACTGCTTCTTCGGTTTGATGCCACTCCAGTTTAAAGCGCGCCGCGGATCCACGAATGCACAGATATCCATCAACTTGACGAGGGATGGGGAGTCGTATAGCGCGCGTTCAAATCTTCGCGAGTTTTGCTTGGTAAATCCTTCACCAAGGTTTGAATCAGTATCCTTACTTTGAAGAATAGACGTAATGAGATGGCTCAGAGAGCATCTCGAAAAGTGTTAGCTTTCGATTGCGACTCGGCCAGGCAACTGTTTCTGTGAGGCTGCTTCCAGTCGCTGCAGGAATAGGTGCACCAGGTTGATGCACCGACAGTTTCTCAATTCCTCTTGATCCGATGCTTTGGCACGGACTGCTTCTTCGGTTTGATGCCACTCCAGTTTGAAGCGCGCTGCTGATCCACGAATGCGCAGATATCCATCAACTTGACGAGGGATGGGGAGTCGTATAGCGAGCCTTCAAATCTTCGCAAGTTTTGCTGCGTAAATCCTTCACCAAGGTTTGAATCAGTATCCTTACTTTGAAGAATAGACGTAATGAGATGGCTCAGAGAGCATCTCGAAAAGTGTTAGCTTTCGTTTGCGACTCTGCACGGCAACTGTTTCTGTGAGGCTGCTTCCAGTCGCTGCAGGAATAGGTGCACAAGGTTGATGCACCGACAGTGTCTCAATTTCTCTTGATCTGATGCTTTGGCGCGGACTGCTTCTTCGGTTTGATGCCACTCCAGTTTAAAGCGCGCCGCAGATCCACGAATGCACAGATATCCATCAACTTGACGAGGGATGGGGAGTCGTATAGCGAGCCTTCAAATCTTTGCGAGTTTTGCTTGGTAAATCCTTCACCAAGGTTTGAATCAGTATCCTTACTTTGAAGAATAGACGTACTGATGGCTCAGAGAGTATCTCGAAAAGTGTTAGCTTTCGATTGCTACTCTGCACGGCAACTGTTTCTGTGAGGCTGCTTCCAGTTGCTGCAGGAATAGGTGCACAAGGTTGATGCACCCACAGTTTCTCAATTCCTCTTGATCTAGCTTTAGCGCAGACTGCTTCTTCGGTTTGATGCCACTCCAGTTTAAAGCTCGCCGTGGGTCCACGAATGCGCAGATATCCATCAACTTGACGAGGGATGGGGAGTCGTATAGCGAGCCTTCAAATCTTCGCGAGTTTTGCTTCGTAAATCCTTCACCAAGGTTGAATCAGTATCCTTACTTTGAAGAACAGACGTAGTAAGATGGCTCAATGTATGGAACAAGTTGGACGCTGTAACGTACTTGTCGCCCCCCAACAAATCAGTGAAGTCGGCTAACGGACGAAGGACATCCTGCAAGTCTTTCAGAACCTGGAGGTCTTGCCACTTCAACACAAGGTGAACCAACCTAGGATCCTCTGCGAGAACTTCCGGACGGGTACATCGTTCTCCAACAGGGGGTCCACCATTTCGAACAGCGACCTCAAACAAGTTTCACATTCCTTTGAAAATAAAAAATATCAATTCGTTATTTCTCGATGACATGTAGGCCTATATTTATTTCATCGGCGGCGTATATTTGAAGGAACCGATTCAACATAAATTTATAAGGCAAATGTCCGGAATTTAGAAGAAAGAAAAGAGAGAGGGTGGCAACTTTTCAAGGGCTAACAATAATAGGAATCGGTGGTATCATGAGTGGCAGGTACACGAACTACATATTAGAGCACATCCTCTGCTGCAACCGTTACATATTTATTGTGAACGATGATATTTGCAATTCAAGTATTTTGCTTGCCGTATAGTCGGGACACAAACTAACATTACTGGTGAGTGAGTCACCTTCATCAAGACATTCTTCATTCACTGTCTGGTTAAGGGTCCTCACAACGATGGTACAGTATCCCTTAACATTCTCTCTTCTTCTGTGTAATTATCATCTTTAATGAGGATCTTAAGGTCGGTCACAAAAATGTCAAACTTCTCACCTTCCATTTGTTTTCTGCGATGAAAATTCACTGTTGCTCTGATTTCATTCTTTTTTGGTTTCACATTTAGCTTCATATTTGTTGTAGACTACTTGTAAGGTATCACTTTCTGCAGGAATATTAACTTCATTTTCGACTCTTCCTGAACTCCATTGAAAGGTATGGTAAATCTCCCTGCCCTTGTCACCAATGTAGGTCATGAGATAAATTCACCTTTTCTACTTCAGTCTTGCTTGCAAGTGGCCCTTTAAAAGTGAATTCACAATGCTGCTTGAATCTTCTCCATTCTTTGTGCAAATCTTCCACATGCCAGATCATGTTTGGTTTATCCCAACGCCATTCTAGAGCGATTTCGGAAGGGCTTGCGTATTATGGTACAGTAGGTGCATGTATAACGTACACAGATGCACTCACAGCTACTCACAATTTCAACTACAACACTTAGACTAGGTCGCATACGCATTCTATGTTAATGAAAGACTATACTAAACTACCTGTGGTATTGTATAGCATTAGCCTACATATGCTCTAACATGAAGACTAGGCCATGCAGAGGTACATCACAGATCACACAAATTGCCATAAATTATGTGATTTTGAAATCTTGCTTCTGACAGTGTGCCTCACCGGAACTAATTTTGAGTCAGTCTACTTCCGTTGGTCGTTCCGACTCATACTACCATTTTATATAGTCGATAATATCGTAAATAAAAGAAAATCCAGGACTCTGTAATCGGTTATGTATAACGCCATGCTGTAACTTGCTTCTTACAATCGCCAAATGGGCCCTCAGAAACAATCAACACATAACAATAATGAAGATTCCAGAAAACTCTTCAATGGGTTGATACATTTCTGAAGCATAGATTTTGGTAAAAACAAGGTACAATTATAGAATAAAGGGCCATTCATTAACTCATCCCAGCATCCGGATGCGCGGTGCGTCTGTACATGTCCGTACACGTTTGACGCCCTCGAAAATTCCATCACGTATTTCATTTTGACTCCGCATCCGCGCATCCACCCGGGAGTACTATAGGAATGGACTTGGAAACGTTTTACCCATATACCATCACGTATTTCAAATACTGAAAGTCCCGCATGTACGAAGATATTCCACATCAATAGTATGTCGTCCTTAAAAGGCATTCATACTAGGAAAGAAGTTAGGAAATTTTTCACCCCCCATCCAAGTGTCCACTCAAAAAGAAAGATCTTGGACTAAGCCATTTTTTACTCACATACGTACTTGGGTGAGACTGAGCATCTGCACATCAGGATGCTCAAATGGAATCATAGAGTGGCTCTGCATTCTAAAGTTACTCCAAGTTTTTTTAACATATAATCATCCGGAACTAAAAGTTATTATATATATGGTGACATCCCTATGTTTCAACGTCTCTATGTTCCAAAGTCTCTATGTGTCGACGTCTCTACGTTCCAACAATTTTTTTGGACTATATTTTTTTAACAAAATTCTTTCTTTTTTTTGGACAATTTTTTTTTTACAAAATTTTTTCGGACCAAATTTTTTATTGGAGACTAAATCTTTTTGGTCCCCCATTTTTCGGACCAAATTGTTTGGGGGGACACAATTTTTGGATGCACCAATTTTTTCACAAAGAAAAGGGCCCAAAGTTTATTATGACCCAAATAGTGCTTGTGGCCAAAAGTTGCTTGTGACCCGAAATTTAATTATTTGTACATACTAAATTGGTCCGAAAAAAGTTGGTCGGAAAACATGTTGGTCAAAAGTCTTAGTCCAAAAAAAATTGAGTCCGAAAAAATTTGGGTATAAAAATTGTTGGAACATAGAGACGTCGGAACAAAAAGACGTCGGAACATAGAGACGTCGGAACATAGAGACGTCGGAACATAGAGACCTCAGAACATAGAGACGTCGGAACATAGAGACGTCGGAACATAGAGATGTAACCATATATATTATATATTTCAATATATAAGACTTACTTGATTCATTTTTCTGTAGACTCTGGCTTGCCAAACAAGATGTGTCTGTCTTGCACTTGAATGTGGTCTTGAACGTGGTCATGGTCTCTGCAAATTCATTGAATGACTTCACTAAGGCAATAATGGACAACCCCTGGAATCTAAATGATGAGAAACTGTGTAGTCTTTAGGCAATTGGATTTGAACAGTTTATCATTAGTTTTTACCAGTGCTGATACTTAGTTTATTTCTGTTGCTTGTGAACTTTTGTATCTGTTTTGTGTTGTGTGTAAAAAGGACTTTCCTTTCTTGGAGCCGGTCAAGCATCAATAATCAGACACCAACTGCTTCAGACAGAGCCTTGTCTCAAAATTGAACTGGAATTGGAGTTGCATCTACAGTAACTGACTGGGCCACTGTTTGTAGCAGTTTTGAAGGCACTGAAATAAAATACTATGGTTCATGTGTTCATAACAACAATAACTGTTTGAACTTGTAAAGTGTATAGCAATTTGCAATTTGAATACCAGTTTTTATTTGTCAAAATAAAACAAAACTGTTAGCTAACTGCTAATCCACTAGAATTCCCTGTTGTTGGCAAAAACTTTATCTAGGATACGCCTTGGCAGCCTTTTCATGTAAGGTTAGCCTACAAAGAGACTCATTGCCTAATCCCAAGCAACATAAATAACCTTCTTGAAGACAAAGACAAACCAACTACACGTCAATCTCACAGTCTGAATTATAAAATTCCTCAAGCTCAAACGAACTGTTATAAATATTCGCTTTATCCTCGCACCATTCCTCAGTGGAACGCACTCCCACCTGATCTAGAATCAGCACCAAACACCACCTCCTTCAATTTCATGCTGGGAAGTCAGCAGCACCAATAGCAAACTTGAAGGACTGCACGTCAACAGCCACATCAGGAGCGATTTGTGCAGTATCACACCAAGACCAAGACCAATTGATCGGTGCTACTGCTAGCCTACAATTTATCAGTGCTAGCCTATAGTAGTAGCCTAACAATATACTAGTGATAACTGATAGTGATAGTCATAACTTGTGTACCGCCAAATCACGTACACTCGCCGATTCTCCTCAATAATCTGTTCTGAGCCAAAAATTTGCTCTCGCATGTGTCTTACCTGATACCAAAGCAAATTGGAACCTTGGCTAATGAGTTAAAACTTTTTAGTTTCGACTGTGAGTGTAACTTAGTGTAGGTTTCAGATTAGTAATATTACTAAAACCACAGATTTTTTTATTTGGGAAGTCGAAGATAGTTATAGTTGACCATGCCGCGGTATACATACGTCTTTTACTTTGCTTGGGTTCTAGCGTTCACCCTGCCGCCACTGAATTATTTCCCATGCGGCCTACCATAGACGATGAAAGCATGTTATATTCTAGTGTAAACATCTATAATGTTGCGTTCACACCTTACACACTTTTATCTATTTTTTCCCCATTCTACATGTTTCAATGAATCAATCGATGTCACGCAAATATCCCATTCCCACCACGACACTTTACAGACACTGTTCATCAAGGCCCCTACCCCCAATCCCGCTCGCAAAATTTATTTTTATATGGTAATTGTTCTGATGTTCTGTATTTTCTCCAAAAAAGTGGGTCGCATTGAGAAATGAGCCCGCATTTGTTACAATAGCTTAAAGGGTGTGAAGACTCGCGAAAAATGAACGTCTAATGCCGGTAATCTGACCTAGTTTCGAACGAGGAGTAACAGAAGTGTTAGACACCACCGATCCCAGAACATACACACAGCTTGCTACCGACGGTAATTAGACCAGCTCCCTGATTAGACACTAGTGTACAGTCAGTACATATACAGCTGTGGTCAATACCCACAGCACAGTGTACAAACGATAAAGCGATGGACAATTCAGGTCCAGCTAAAGATAACAAGGTATCATGTTTCATTAATGTCTGCATTTTGTAGCGACACGAACAAAACGTCACTTGCAAGCAACAGAAAGTTAACTTTTTGAGATGGCCCCACGCGGTTTGGGGCGAGTCTTCAATAACTTGACGAAAGTAAAACAGACAAATTAAATAGCTGGATTAACAACCATCAGGCAAAACACTCCTTTATGCAGTGGCGTCGCCAAAGGGGGGGGGGCAGGGGGCACGTGCCCCTGGAAAACCTAGTACCCCCGAGTGCCACCCCATCTGAGATTTGGGTTGGTAAAAAATATATATATATATTTTGTTATATTCAACTCCCATCACCTGAGTTGGTTTTCATAAGGACAAAGAAGCACAGTAATTCTTATTTTCTTCAAATGAGCTGCGAAAAAATGAAAAAGTTTATTCTTGACCGTCGGGTATCGAAGTCGTAACCCGCGCCATCACATCAGGTGTCGATATTTACATTGAATTTGTCAGTGCTCACGCCATACCAGCGGCAATACACGTCCGCTTCGCCGCCATACTCGATGTGTGATCAAACTTTGGATTGCATGGTGAGATCCCTGATAGGAGCCAATAACGATGCTGGAACCTGTTACATCTTAATAGATAATGGGAGAAAACGAGAAGGACAAGAAAGGAGTAGGGGATCATGCACACATTAATTCAACAAATGTAGGTTCTATTGATAGGGTTAGGCATAATATAGACAGCATGTGGTTCATATCCTGTGCAAAATTCTGCGCGTTGTTTAAATCATAACCTAAAAAATAGCAATTTCTGTATATATCTTCAGATCGAAGTTAGCATCAAATGTGGCACCATTTTGCATCTAACAGGCGCGTATCCAGGGGGGGTGTAGAATTGGGAAAAAACTTGAAGCACGCCACCAACAGAATCTTGGTCTCGCTGATAACTTTATTTATGTTAACCGATTCACTGCAAACGAGAACAAATTAAACCAAAATAAAATAATAAAATATACAAGAAAAAGATACATTAAGACATACAGAAATACTGTCACAAACGGCCTTCCTAAGAGATGGACGATACCATAACGGACTAGAAACACACACGATATTGTGACTAAATACAAGTAAAAGCGATGTACACTCACGTAAGGTAAAATACAACAAAAGAAATTAACTAGAGTAAGGACAAGAGCTTATGAACGCTCCGGGAGGGGTTATGAACTTGTACACATATACAAGCTAGGTAACGCACAAAACCTAGGCTTACAACAACAATAGTGCACTGTAACTTATCCTAAATGGTTAACAGTGCAACCGTAAACACAACTTAAATAACTTATTTATCTTAACTACACAAATGTCAAATCAAATCAACTACACCGTAATTCTTACCGAAGTTTTGTGGCCTTTAAAAATAATCCCTCATCTACAGATAAAATGCATATGAACCAAAAAAGAACTTTAAAAGGTAAGCTTTAACATCACGCTTAAGGCGTTAGTGTCGCCATGTTGTTTCTTAAAGAAAAACGTACAAAACCCGTCGAGCGCCCTCCCCTATACCTTGAATCTACCCTGCAACAGGGGGCGTTGGGGGCGCGCGCCTCCCTGGTAAGAAAAAGAGAAGAGGAAAAAAAGAGAAGAAAAAAGGGAAAAAAGAGGGGGGAAAGAGGAGGAGGGAGAGGAAGGAAGGGAAAAGAAAAAGAAGAAGGAGAAAGGGAAGAGAAAGAGGAACAGTGACATCATTGCAGCGCTGATCCCTAGTATACACATGGCCGGGTAACCGGTGACGGATCGAGGATTTCGGAAGGATTTACACCAATAAATTAACTGTGTCTGAATTTTCGAAAAATTTTTGACCAACATTCTTCATCATACTTCCCTCTACTTATGTAACTTTGACCGGTCTGTTAGGGGTTGGAGGAGGTTTTTCTATATTGTCCATAGATGACATTCTTGCAACATTATGGCTATGTTTTGAAGTGAGTTTATTCACGAGAAATGTGAACTTTCAAATTCTGAACAAATAATGGGCTGAAAACCTTGAAAAGTTGGGCTGTCGGGCATTTTGGGCCGCGACGTATAATCACCTACAAAAGCAATGATTCACAGGACATGCGATGAGGTCGAACATGATGTGTGACTGGTGAAAATCTTCAAAAGGTTATGGATGGAAAACAAACTATTGGGAAATACTTGGTTCTCGGGCAAAAGTGTATATCTGGTTGGTCATTTTCAAGCCCGAGAAGTGCCGTTTCCAGTGATCTGGAGGGTATCAAAACCAGAAATTTTGTTGTACGCTGCGCGCCAACCAATGGTGGCGCTCCGCTTAGATAGTAATTCGCGCCCCCCGGGTTAGAAAATCCTGGATACGCCCCTGTCTAGCGCATCCTCCGTATGCGGAAATTTTCCAAAGGGGGAGGGCACCACCTCCCCTTAGACCCCTCCCCCAGGACGGCGATCCGTATCCAACTAAGTGCCCCCCTACCAAATGCTGGTGCCCCCCTGTGCCCCCAAGACTGAAAAGTCTGGTGACGCCACTGCCTTTATGACTATAACATATCAACAGCCCTGACGAGAGAGGTGGTCACTTTAGGACTACAGTCCAGTATATTATATAGGGACCCGAAAAAATGGGTAAAAGAAGCTTTGGAGATCTGCGTCACAGAAATTGAAATGCGTGTTTGATTTGGACAAGGATTGCGCAACTCCAGATCTCTGAGTGTTGTTCCACTATGTTAAATAGTGAAAGAGCTAGATTTATATCAAACTTATCATTCCAATACATTATTTCTACATATTAAATAAAATGAACAATATTATTATTTTGAATTGACTCGTCGATTTATAATGTCGTGTATATAAAGACAATTTCGTTTCTGCAAGTATCATATTCTCTTTAATTGTATGATATCAGTAGATCCATCTTGCGCAATTTGTGGAAACATGTGAGGAGCGCTATTCCTTAATTCATACTTGGATAGTTACGGAAGCATTTCTGTAGCGTAACAGCAGGCATCAAAAGTTCTCAATGAAAACTTGAATTTTGACAATGTATCGTAGAAACATGTATCCGTTAGTAAATCCGTAAGATATCTGTAGCATTAAAATGGCAGGTGTATTCCCACTCGAGATCAATGACGGCCTTATTCATCACCCAGAAGCGTCAGATGGAGAGTACGATGAACTTGAGGTCTGTATCCTAACTTATACTAAAGCATAGAAAAAATTAACATTAGGCTTACAAAGGGTTCCTTTTAATAACTTCCAGTTTTCATATCACATTCTATGTCTAGTTAGTTGAGTATTTTGCTAACGTTATGCTTAATATTAACAGGGTCTGCAAAGTTTTACTGGATCGAACCACGTTTGTCACTATAGTCGGGCTATTTACCTTTTAGTTTTAGTCGAAGCCATAGTTGCTTAAGTTTCCAGCTAGTACTAGCATGGTGACTTCGAAGTTCGGACACTTAAGACTTAAAACACCCCAAAACTAAATCTTCTGGTATAAATCACCTGAAAATATACTTCATATGGTGGGAGAATTTTGTTATAGTACGATACACGGCCAAACTTTCTTTCCTGCAAACTGTTTTCACCTTGTTTTCCAAGAAGGTTCTTCGTGATTGTGGAACTGGTATTTCTTTGCTAGAGTATTGCGAAGTTCGGGCATGCAACCCACAATGTGGCGCTGGTGATAAAATTGGTAGCGCAGTTGCTCTTTTAGTAATTATAACAGACTTCATAGATCTTCGTCATATTATTGACAAATATGCAAGTAATTTCTTGCACATGGGTCATTTTTGAGAGAAAGTAACTGTAGCTTCGTACTTTTGGGTGAAATTTGGCTCTTCCCGTAGGTTTTCATGGTGAAATCGTGTATTTCTTAGGGTGTCCGAACTTCGCAGTATGCCGATCTTCGCCATACTGACTATACTAGACTTAATTGCCTTAGAACTTTAGAAGTAAAAATGGGCTAGGCTTACACTGGTTACAGTACACTTGGGCTCAGGTCTGAAGCATTAAAGGATTCGCAATTTACTCAATATTCAAGGTGCTCTTACCTATTCACCCTACTACAGTCAGTGATCTGAGACTCATCAAGCCATACTCTTACAGCATATACTAAGTATTTGCATCATGTACCCATGCATGCCTTAGTTTCAATTCATCAATAATAATTCTTTACTACTAGCCTTAATTAGTGTGGGAGAGGGGAACATTTGTCATTCCCTCCTCTTCCCCCCCCCCAAATTACTTTCCAGGAAGTAGGTAATGCTTTCCCCCTAGAAAAGCATTGGGCCTCCCCCATCCCCCCCCCCCACAAAACAAAATGCTGTGCAAATAATTGTCTAGTCTTATGACACCAGGAATATTTAACCAACTATCAGTTATGTAGGCCTACCTAGTTTCAAGTCCCAGCCATAGCCTACTTCTTTACCAGTCATCACAGGGCAAAATCAGCTGTGAAGGTCTGGTTGTTTACACCAATTCAAATTGTCACTTAATAGGGCCTAGCCTACCTCCAATCAGGTAAATGATAAAGTTTAAATATCTGTATCATCCCCAAAGCTGCTGTTCTGTTCACCAACCTTCACACCTACATTTACTTTTCGGACAACCCAAAATGTAAAGCCTGGTGGTCCAAAGGACAACCAAAGAAGTCTTAAAAATTTTGCCCAGCATGATATGTTCTGCAAGTTGAATCACAACCATGGAGCACATTGTAAACAAAACTATATGTAGGGCATTAGATTATGCCAATTCTGAGACCTTTATAGCAGACAAATTTAAGAACTTATTGCTTAATTATAGTTCCATATATTAAACTCTTTAGAAAGTTTTGCATGAATGACAACTTCCTGCTGTAGCAATCCAAATGTTGCTGGCTATTCAGTAAGCCTAATATTAATCAATTTAGCAAGACCCAATGCTTGAAATGTCTGCAGAAAATTCCTTCCCCAGTCTTCATATTTCTTTGTTCTTCATCTCATTTCAGGAGCAATACCTTGCAGGCAGTGGAAGCTCCAATGCAGATGAGTGAGTACTTTAAGTCAATATTCTGCAAAAAATGTCACGACATGGAATAATTTGCTAATTAGTACCATTAAGTGCTTTAAGTTTGAATTGTTACGATAATTCATGGCGTTATATGCAGTAGTGTTCCGTCGAGGTTGACACGACCTGCCGTCCGGACGCGACGTTTCCAGACACTTTAAGGACACTTTAGGACGCTTTCTGACACCTCTGGACCGTTGGACGCTTTTGTTCATTTTACTCCAACAATATTCACTTTTATTCCGGACGGAACATGCGGTTTACTGCCTACTTTTTCACACCAGATTAAATCGATCTTCTCAGTTTGTTACAATAAAAGTTACAATGGTGATATGTCCGATTCTATCCGATAATCCGGACGTTTTTAGCCCGACTCAAAGTAACAAAACAGTAAGGATTACAGAGGCAAGAACCCTTTCATTTCAGAAAGGCGTCATGTGTCCGATAATCCGGACACATAAAGCTAAACTATGTTTCTATTCAAAAGCAATTTTAGAGGCAGTTCTAATATCAGCTCGCAAAACGTCTGAAACCGTCCAATAAACCGGACGGAATAAACTATCAGCACAGGGTAGTATTTCTGCTACGAACAAAATCAAAGGTGATACAACTTTGAACACAAAATTGCTGTGAAGAAATATTTTGAAGTAACGTCATGTTTTGACAAAAGCATGCAATGTACAACAACTACTGTATTTACTAACCTTTTGAAACAAAAATTCAAGCAGAAGGAGTGGTGAGCAGTAACAAGAAATAAGAGAAATATCGACATATTGATGATAATGCCCATCCGTGTAGGGCGACAACCAACCATTCCCACTATATCTTATCCTGGTTCTGAGTGGTTCTGAGTAAAAAAATATCGTTTTACCTAGGCTCAAAACGTCGGCCAAAACAATTTCAAAACAACGGTACACATGAAGTAATCCAATAAATCCCAGACTGAATAACGAGTATAAATATACTACAGCATCGTTACTTCATTGTTTACCTCCTGCCGACACAACCGAAAATGTTTATTGTTTAATATGTAACACGGATATACGTATTGACCTTTTTTTTGTAAATACAGTAATTTCAGTGTTTAAACATGTCACAAGACAAGACATGTAACAAGTACGATGAAAATAATTTTATATTAATTTTATGCTGTGCGCAGGTTTTGCCAGCAACACACTGAAAATTTATCATTTTCATGGATTTGGGCTGAGTTGAAAAGTAGACGTTTCTTTTCATGCAAGATATCGCATTTTCGGGAGAGAACAAAAGTTATGTTATAAGTTGATAGAAAATTCCACACAGCTACAACAGGAATTTTAGTGCTTACATAGACAGACTTTTGAGATTGATGATATTGTGTTTTAACAGACTGAAAACTTGTGGGGCTTGTGGGCTGTCAGGTCAGTTTCTGTTTGCCCACCCTATTAGACAGCTCTCTAGGTTACTGTACTTGCATTTTTCCCCCCGTAAGACCTCTTGCGAGGTCGAACAGTGGTTAACTCCTTTTATTTGTTTTTTTTTTGTATTTTTTCGATAATCCCTGCATCAGAGTCAAGGGGTGCGGGAGGGTGTGTACTGACATTATCTAGCAGATATAGCCAGACTTAAAGGATTGGTTCAGGTGTTTGACATGTCTATTTTGTATGAAAGAGCACAAAAAGACAAAAAGAACAGTGAAGAAACTACCATGATAGCATGCTCTGCTAAGGAGATATGACAATTTGAAGATATCAAAATTTCTTTGAAAACGACTGGTGTAGAAAGCTTACTGTGAGGGTGTGACGTCACATCCTCACTTCCTTACCATTTGCATATTTCTTTAACAATTATTTACATTTTTTACCACATTTGAAAATAATATAATCAAAAATTCTTCAGATGTTTAATCTCAAACACTTTCGTTGACAACTATGAGATCTCCTGACATATCTTTTGGTTGAAAGTCATGAAATCTCACAAAATATTTAGATAAAAAAACAAAGAATTTTCAGTAATGTGAGGATGTGACATCACAGCTAGACAAATTTCAGCAGTTTTTACACAATCTGATAAAAATTTACACTTGAATATCTCTCCGAATAAGATATTTGAACAGTTTTTTCACCATTGTGTTTCTTTTATTGTCCTCTTTCATATAACATAAACATGTATGACAACTGAACCAATCCTTTAAGCATATTTTCATTCAAATCCTATTCTCTACTCATCTGCACTCCCCTACCCACTGTTTGTCATCTCCTGAGCCACCACCGTCCTCCCTGTAAGGATTGAGAATAATTGTTCGGCACATGGCCCTCATCTGTTGTTCCTGCTTCTTCTCGACCATGTCAGAGTTGTGCTGTGGCAGTCAGTGTCCAAGGACTTGTTATGTCTACTATTATGTCATATCTGTTCTTTTCAGAAATGGTGAGGTTGAAGAAGTGGCATTGTCGGATGCCCTGGTGAATCCAAGTCACGAGAAAGTTGGACCTCAACACTTCAATCTTCTCAAAGTATTAGGCAAAGGTGGTTATGGAAAGGTGAGTTATTTCACACATATATATATACACAGAAAACAGCTCACATTTCTGCATTCCTAGTTTTGAAGGGGCATGCTTGAATTGCGAGCAATCTACTCAAAACAATGAGCACTGTTTCCTCAAAGGGTAGTCAGAACCCAGAGAAGCACCAAGTGTTGGTACCAGTCAACCAGTGGTTAAAGATAAGCAACTACGTCAAATGGCGCCTAACCTTAGGTAAGGGTGTAATTTTTAGGGCTTTTATAGTACCTAGTTAGCAATCTCAGATGAAATGTGTTCAAGAGCAGAATAAATAACACTAAGCTGGTCATTTGTTTGACAAAAGACAGATGTTGGACAATAAAACATCCACTCATTGTGGTACATACTGGTCTAACATCACTTGTACTGAGATGTTCTATAAAAAAAATATTTAAAATGTCAACATAGTTTCTAAGAATGCGATCAGTTTGTAGTGTACATCCAGTTGTCTGCAAACACTCTTGTATCTTTCGTAAGACTCGCACACAGAGCTGTTAAGCTTGATTTCTGCTACCATTACCTTTCTCTATTCAGGTACTGCGTGGTTTGTTTGTATTGTAGCTTACCATGTTGTTTAGCACAAGATATAACAATGTTTCAAATCGAGCATGTTTTTTATCGCGAAGCATCCATGATATGGAGCCAAGTTTGTCAGTAACTGTTGTAGTGTATTTCTCTAGTCTTGCAGAGGGCTAGCTTCCGCTTGCTTCAGGCATCAGCCAGTTGCTTCAACTATTCTAGTCGTCAGGGTATATTTCCACTAAGAATTCGTTCACATTCTGCTCTGTGGCTTTAGTGATATCTGTTGAATTGACATTGTATAAAATGGATACATGACAGGAAGGATTAGGCAAGGGGGTGGGGGGAGAGGGGGATCAACGTCCTTAAAAAAACATGGCACCCTTCCAAAACCCTTCTCTTCATATTCATCATTCCAACAATCAAGGTACAGTACAGTATAGGTGGGAAATAGCAGATTCTCTTTTCAGTGTTTTGTTGATTTTGACAGTGAGTGACATTTATTTCCAAGTTACTGACTATGTTTGGTGTATTCTCTCTTTGCTACAGGTATTCCAAGTGAAGAAGATGAGCGGTACAGACACAGGGAAAATATTTGCTATGAAAGTATTAAAGAAAGTAAGTCAATATTCTGGTATCTGATATCATACATATTCATTTATCTAGCTGAGGAATGGAGAAATACCATGCAGTGTTTGGGTTGTACATGTTCAACTTTGAGGTAATTTGTGTCTGTGAGTAGACCTGTACTACATTCTTTGTGTTAGTGCAGAGGGATATATATTTCTGTCTCGTTCTTTCTTCATTCTCAACTGTTTGTTCCAATGAAAAAGTAATCTCACTGGGGTGCAAAATTGTATCCTGGTATTTCATTATGTTTGCGTTAATCAAGAATACTAACTTTAAAACTTGGAAGATGAGGTGACCGAAAGCTTTAGAAGGCAAGTGAAGTCGTAATGATTTAAGTACCAAACAATCTCCACAATGTGTCCACACCTTTCCTTTCATCTCTGCATTTCTCTTAGAATATCCCAGAGCTTAATTTATCGAGAGCTTGAAATTTGGCAAAGCAAATTTCCAAATATAGAAGTAACCTATTTTCTTGCTAAAGCTGTGAAAGTTTTTGTATCAGGTTTTGCTGTATACTTTCTTGTAAACTTCTGACGGACTAAACAGGAGTAGCAATTTGATGAAAAGTAAGATCAGCCAGTGGAAGGTCTTGTCAATCAAATCGCAAAGAGTGGCTTTTCATAATCTGGAGAGTGTGTTGTTTCTTCTACAATCATTAACCTCCTCCCTGATGGAACCAAATGTTTCCTTTCCTTTTGGTGATCACCTGTAGGCCGTCATCATCAGGAATCAGAAAGACACCGCTCATACAAAGGCAGAGAGAAATATCTTAGAGGCAGTCAAGAATCCTTTCATTGTAGACCTTCACTATGCATTCCAGACTGGTGGAAAATTGTACCTTATCCTGGAATATCTACCTGGTAAGTATTTCATAATACCATATGTCACCAACTCCAGATTCATATACAAAGTCAATTTTTTTTTTTTTAAATGTACTCCCATTTTCTGAGTGATATCAAATGAAACCTGTGTGTGCCCCCCTCTATTACCCAATATGCAGGGTACGTACGTGCACCCGCTACAAAGGAAGATTAAAGTGTATAGCCACCAAGCAAGGGCTGGATAGCGCTGGTTGATGCAGCACCTACATTCCCACACTCCCAAGGTCATTACCTACATTCCCAAGGTCAACGGTCCGAATCCTGTTCACTCAAACTCTGTCCATGATGACCTGGCCCTTCGAAGAAGAAAAAAGTGAACTTTAGAATAAATTCGTATCTTAAGCCCTGGTGACACTTCAGGACGAGTGCCGTGTCGAACCCTGTCTTCCAGGTCTGATCTGTAGGTGTAAACATGGATCCGACCCCCACAATTTGGACCAAATTAGTCAATAATTAACAGAGGATCAGACACCCCCTCCCCCACTGGATAAATTGAAATGTAAGCACAGTTCGGTGTTGAGGCAGTATTAGCTCTGAACCGTTACGTCAGTTGATGTTTGTTATACGCATGGGTTCGACACGATAGCAGTAGCTACGTTTTAATTGCTAAACACCGAGCCCAGGATATGCTCTGTAATGTACGTGCAGACGTATTTGGTGTAATAATTCTTGCCATGTACATAACCTACTGCTTAAAGTATCCAGGTGAAAATACCAAAATCAATAAATATCTACTAGAAATTGCCTGGCCTACTCAAATACTGCACTGTCACTCTCCCCTCGTTGTCACTCTCCAAGGTAACCTTTTCCGACCTTGACACAAAACTGGTGGGTTTTTGTTTGATAAATTGCAGTCCTAAGCAGTTCCCTCTATGCATGAATATTATGAACAAAGCATATTGAATTTGAAGGTTAACTGCCTGATTACTGTATTAATTTTGCATGTTTGCTACTTGAATCAGCGAAAATCAAAAATAAAATGTGCAGAAATTATAGATTTGTACAACTTTATGGGTTTCTTTTGTAACTGTACAGCTTTTGTTTAGATCTTGCCACAGAATGTGAACATTTATGGTGATACCAGTGAAGGTCATATCACTCAGCTAATTACAGATGGCCTCCGTGAACTTAAATTCATGATATCTTTTTTTTCTCATTCTATATTTTCAGGTGGAGAACTGTTCGTCCATTTAGAGCGGGAAGGGATTTTCATGGAAGACACAGCAGCGTGAGTGTAGATTGCTTTTGTTTTAACGACAATGCTGTGTGTCGTTACCATGGGAACATCGGTACTAAGAGCTGTCGATTATGTAGAATCCTAGGAACTCGATTCGTAATGACTGTGTTAATGGAGAAATGATAAATTTGGTCGCTAATCTGCAATATCTGAAAGTATATCAACCAAATAATTTTAACAACAACCAAGGCTACGTCTTGGTCTGAACACCTTCTGACAGCAATGTGACTAGTTGATGATCTGTGGTAATTGGGATATATTTCCAAATATCTGATATTTGCCAATTTTTTTTTTTGTCTGAGAATATTAAATGGTGATTTGAAACTTTACAAAGCCATATTTGGTATTGGAAGCTGAAGATTTGTTTTACTTTCATAGTCCCATTACATTGCAACTGTTTAACTTAAGACTGTTTCAATTTCATTTCAAATCATATTTATTAATTCAGTTATACTTGATTTAGCATTTGTTTGGGTTTGCATGTCTTTCATACTAATGTAACAAAAGGTTCTGTCAACAAACAGAAAAAGTGACAGAATTGAACAAATTATTTTGACTACCCACTAAATAAGTGTTCAAACGATTAACCTAATCGGAATCGGTACGATTATTGCATAATCGGAACATAATCGGAATCGGTAAAAATTACGTGGAATACCAGTTATGTCATACCGATTATTCAAAAACATATGGAAGGCGAAAATATCATTATTCAAAAACATATGGAAGTTGAAAATATCAACTGATGTATTAGGTTTGTTCTTTTTCTACGAAATATTAAAATAAAGACACCCTCTATACGTCTTTCACAATGTAATTTCATCAAATTAGGCTGTCAGGGTCGCCGATTTTGCTTCCCTCGTGGTTAGTGACTTCATATTTCTCGGCACAGTAAGCATGGCAGCAATACCAATTTCGCGAATTAGGAATTGCAGTTGCAGCGCGAATCGCGCAAACAGTTTTCTCACATCCCGCATCAAATTTGAAGCAGTGTGGGAGGGTCGCGCACAATCACCGGGAATTTCCCGCAGAGTGACTGGCAGATTACGGCCTTCACGAAGCAATTTCAGTACCAGCCACAATAACCTAAAATCCCCACAAATCTCCGACCACGTGGTAGCCTTACTTCACACTAAGTCAACTGCATGGAAATCTAACCTTGCCATCTGTTTATTCGCTCTAGTTGTGTCGCAAATAAAAAATAAAAATATCCATGGAAACTGCAATCTTCGACCACATGTTAGCCTAACAACCACACTAAGTCAATGGGAAATGTAGCCTAACCATTGGTTTGCAAAAAAAAAATGCGTAGCTTAGTTTACAACTTTCAATTTGCTGGAAATCGGCATTTGTTTGGAAGGTATGTGCTATGTTTTATAGAGGGAATGTTATATTTTATATTGGAGTAGTTTCTAGTTGTTATTATTTCTTTACATCAATCTGGTATTACATTTTAGAGTAATTTTAAACAAGTTACGATGGTACAATTTGCTTTTCAGTTTGATTGGCCTAAGCTTACATTTTCTAATTGAACCTGAATGGAGTTAAATAGGTAACGAATAGGTATGTTTAACTTCAAGTTCGTAACATTTCTATTTGTTCATAAACAGTATAATACTGAAAATAAGCACAAAATAATGTCGGAATGAAGGCAATATGTAATTAAAATTTACACTTTGGTAAAGATTGAAGATGGATGGTTTGTCTGAGATACTTTTTGAGATGGATATTTTGAGTAACTATTCCTAGCCCATTTCTAGCCATTAACAAGTGACATTCACGTCAAGGTGTTTAGGCCATTCGCTTAGCACAGTGCTGACTAGGTAGGATGTCATATTTTCGTATTTTGGAAATTTAAAAAAAAATCTTTTTTTTCTTTCCGAGAAACTCCAGAGGTAATTTGGTACATACAAAAGGATACTTAAGAGCCTTGTATTACAATGAAGCAAAAGGAAACAGAGGAAAATCACATCAATAATTGTTTCTATCACAAACTTTATTGCCGATTTCGTATAAACGGGATATTTTCTCATTTTCAAATAATCGGAATCGGTACGATTATGAAAAAAATAATCGGTAATCGGTATTTTCTGTTATGCATAACCGTTTGAACACTACACTAAATCATCCATCAGTGGAAAACATTACCAGGGTGTCTTAGTTTTCATTACGTATAAAGAGTATGAAAAGCATGTTGAATCAACACTAAGCATATGAAATGGCACAAACCACCAACTCAAAGTAAGAAGCAGTCTCTGATGCAGCATCAACATCATGAGAAAACAGTTGCTTGTTTTTGTGATGTGTTTTTTTTTTTTCTTGTTTCTTTTTTCATTTTCTCCATTCCTATCTTTTATTCTCCAAAATAGGTTTTATCTGTCTGAGATCCTCCTAGCCATTGAACATCTCCACACAGAAGGAATCATTTACAGAGATTTAAAACCAGAAAATATCATGCTTAATGCAAAAGGTGAGTTTACAGATGCCTTTCCCATCCCTTAATATAATAATAATAATAATATTTGCTTTTAATATAGCGCTTTATACCAGCGATAGGTCTCAAAGCGCTTTACAGACGTTATATTACCCCTCGTCAATGATAACCTGTCCCAGAGACAATCCCTCCAGTCGGCAGCAGTTATATACTGCGCCCAATGACAAGTTACCTCACAGGTACACATTTAACCCCTGGGTGGAGAGAGGCAAGTGAGATAAAGCATATTGCCCAAGGACACAACGTAATGAACTAGGCAGGAATCGAACCAGCAATCCTTGGATCATAAGTCCGACGCCTTAGCCAATTGGCCACAACGCTTAATGTTTGATTTTCTTAAGGAATCTTAGAGATAGTGACTGCACATGTGCATGAGAGTGTACACTTGGCCTGTAAGCCCGATAACCGACAAGTACTCGATGGTAGAAATTCATACTTGGTTTATGGATTCAAGTATTGAGTTTTTGTAAAAAGTCAGAGGAGGTCATGTGAGGTCACCAACGTTCAAAATTTGGAAACCTTGTAGACATGGCAACTCCAAAATTAAAGTTTGGATAAACTTCATACTTGGCATGTGGACCCACGTGAGCAAAAGTACTCTGTTCTTCTTGTGCGGATGTCGAACGTTTCCTGATGTCAAACAGAGGTCAAAGTCTAAACACTTCCCAAACGTAATGACTCCAAAAAGAAGCATGGATGAACTTCATACTTGATATCTAGGTCCTGCATCTGAAGTAAAAAATTTATCAAAATAAGAAATCTTGTGTGCACTATTACATTAAAATGTTCTGTAACAGTGACCAGACCTAACAATCCTATTTGGCAAATATCCTAGCAAAGCCTCCCTTGCCATCATATCTATTATGAAGTGTATTAAATGATCATACCTTTTTAATGGGTGGCAATTTTAAATGTCCATAAAATAAGATATCAGCACTGAACGAGATAGTTCTGCCTTCACTTTAGTGAATAGGAAATCGGTGGAGGTCAAAGGTCATTTGCGATCAACATTCAAGTCAAAGTCTGCTAATCTTGTAAAGATAACTCAAGAAGTTGATCTTTCTTGAACTTCATACTTAGTATGTAGATCCAGCTTGGTGAGTGAAAGAACCTTATTGCAATTGGTAGAAGTCAAAGGTCACATGAGGTCAACAGGTGTGAAAGTCTGAAAACCTCATAAACATGATCATTCCAAAATTAAAGTTACAATTAATCTGTGAAATCCTCAAATGCTATGATTTCTTTTGGTGAACATGGTTTGGTCAAATTCAGTTTAACTTTTTGAAGGGTCTCTATTGATCTTCAACAAAGCATACAGTCATCCAGGCAATAAATAATGTCATGCAACTCTCATCATTAATACTAATTATGAAAGGGATGGTTGGTAGCAGAGCTGATTTGCCAGCTCAAAATTGGTAAAAGAAAATGTCCTTTTATTCATACATCTATGTGTCTATATTTCATATAGGAAGACTGCCCTTTCTGGGTATTGAAACATTTTTGAATAAACATGCTATACTGTAAAATCCTTACCAGTGAATGAAATGTTTAATGCCCACAAGGGATTGCTACAAGTAAGAGCTTGAAAATCTCTGATCTTTTCTGGTTGTCACTTAATATTTGGACAAATTTAACTCACTAGTCAGATAGTTATGTGGAATTTTGAACAGATTGTATTGCCAGCCTGAAGCACAAAGCCAACTGGCTTTCTAGTTTTACATTATTACCAAACATGAAGGAGTTTTCATCTCGGGTGCCACATGATATAATTTCCTCTGCTGTGTCCATATACTGATAAAACTTTAAAATTCATGTTTGGTTGGAGGTAATACATTCTCGGGGCTTGTTTTACCTCCTACTGATGTAGCAAAACTGACAACACATTGTTGATGTATTGAGTCTCCCCCAACAGACTTGTCCCTTTGATAGCAGTAGGAGGTTACTGAAGCCTCTAGGTGCTAGAGCGAAGGAAAGCCATGATAAGCAATGTGATGTTGGCCAGATGCAATTGATCACTGGGATGTTGCCAGATACATTGATCACTGTGATGTTGCCAGATAGAATTGATCACTGGGATGTTGTTAAATGCAATTCACAGAGTTTTTCATGCCCTAAACGAGCTGTATCTGCCCATCATGCGCTGACACAGAAATTTCACAGCATATCTTTTATGACCTTTTGTGACCCCAGAATATCCATTTCAATAGATCTCTGTGTGCTAGAGTACACTAACTAACATGGTATGTTTTAATGGCGTTGGTGATATTTCTATCACAATTCACTTAACTTGTATTTATTCACTCGACTATTTGTTAAGAAAAATGAAACTTTTGCTGGACATTGTTAATGAAATTGTTTTATCTGTGTTTTGTTATTTCCAGGTCACGTAGTGTTGACAGATTTTGGTCTTTGCAAGGAATCAATAGAGGAAGGGTCAATGACGCACACATTTTGTGGGACAATAGAATATATGTAAGTTATTTTGAAACTTTACCATCCATAGGGATGAGAAATGCCATCACGTTACTATTGAATATTAAAAATCTGAGCTCTAAACATTTGAATAAAGCTCCTTGTTCTGAGATGGGGGACAAAACTTGATATTTTTCCACACTATATTCATACAAACTGATTTTTGGCCAAATCTGCACTCTATTGATATTTCTCAACCAGAAACTAACAATTGTTCCACTTTTATTTATTAATTTTTATTATGTTCTTAAAGGAGCATGATGTACTTGATTGAACATCAATGTTGTATTATTTATTATTTTATAACTTTATGATATTTTAGTATTTACATGAATTTTGTATTATTTATTATTTTATAACTTGATTAATTATTTATTATTAAAATATTCTGTTTCATGGTTTAGTTTAGGCTCCTCTGCAGTTTTGCTGGAGGATTTATTTATAGATTAGAGATCATCATTCTGGGAGTTGCAGACGTTGCAGTCATTTAACTTGTTCTGTATCTCAGAGACATTGTAGTATGAAAACTCATTCTTTGTATGCATCTCTGAATTTGAGTAATTTTGTTTGTTTGGCAGGGTTTTAAGTTTGTTACTTGGGTCAGGATCTGGTCATTTACAAGAGTTTAATGCAAAAGGATGAAATGTTTTGATGATACTTTCATAACCTGGGACGACAGATAAATGGAATCCTCTGTAATGCAGGCATGAGCTTTTCCGCGAATTCGCGGAATATCCGTGATTTCTTTTCTACCTCGGGGACACAAACTATTATCCTAACACACTGTAGCATACGCAAACTGGAGCCTATACCACAATTATTGCATAGTTCTGTGATGTTTTATTTACCCCAGGCTCATCCCTTGTAATGGTAATACATTGTGGGCCTTGTTGTATATGTACAGGTGATTCAGTCTGAAGTTAAAACTCAAACAGAGCTCCATGTTATATGTAAAGGATTCTCAATATATCTGTAATTACAACAAACCTAGATCTTCTAACAGCACCCATTCGAGAAACCTGCTCTTTTGAACATGATCACAACACCCTTCAAGAGTCGTTTGAGACTTACGGTTTTTTTTCACATCTTTCCTTCGAAACCAGGGCTCCTGAAATATTGCTGAGATGTGGACATGGCAAAGCAGTAGACTGGTGGAGCTTGGGAGCTTTAATGTATGATATGCTAACAGGAGGGGTAAGCAATCCATCCACCCCTCAACCCCCACCCTCCAAAAAAATGCCTCATCCTTCCTGCTACTTCTTTTCAGAAAATAGATGTAATAGATAATTGGAATAGAATTTCCAGTTAGTTGGAAATTCCCAGGGAGTTTGAAGTTTTCAATAAGTCAGAAGTTCCCAGTTAGTTGGAAGTTGTTTTTGTTTTTCTTTTACTTTCTTCTTTTGATTTTCTTTTAAGTGGGTTCAAAGTTTAAGTACAAGTAAAGAGATTCTTAAGATTCTCAAAATTGTGAACAGACCTAACTTTCTTTATAGAAAATACTTAATCTGTTTGTCCTTTAGGAATAAGTCATTGTTATAAGATATATAAATACAATGGATTTTATCTTGTCCTATTTCACAGCCACCATTCACCGGCGAAAATAGGAAGAAAACTATAGACAAAGTAAGTATTGTCAATTAAAACATTGTATAATTGTGAGAGTATAATCACCTTGGAAACCAATCCTTACAAAATGTTAAGATGATTTATCTGATATGTGCTTTACAGTCAAATTTGTCATTGTTTATTTACTGCCTCAGTTGCTAATTGATAAAATGCCAATACAGAAACAGTATGAAATAAAGTATAGTTTAAGTGTTCACTGTATAAAATAACCTTATTACTGTTATGCATTTGAAAAGTTGTAGTGTTAACTATCCATGATTGCTTGTGCACAAAATAACTCTTGATGTTGAATTATTTGAGTAATATTAGTTATGTGAAGGTATCCATGGAGGGAGCTTGAAGGGCAGGGACAGCTCTTTGAGTAATATTAGTTATGTGAAGGTATCCATGGTGGGAGCATGAGGGGCAGAGACAGCTCTTTGAGTAATATTAGTTATGTGAAGGTATCCATGGTGGGAGCATGAGGGGCAGGGACAGCTCTTTGAGTAATATTAGTTATGTGAAGGTGTCCATGGAGGGAGCTTGAGGGGCAGAGACAGCTCTTTGAGTAATATTAGTTATGTGAAGGTGTCCATGGAGGGAGCTTGAGGGGCAGAGACAGCTCTTTGAGTAATATTAGTTATGTGAAGGTATCCATGGTGGGAGCATGAGGGGCAAAGACAAGCACTAGATAATGTAGCTCTAAAGTTCTCTATAAGTTATGCTGGATATAGAACCTATTGAAACCTTATACATTTCTCAATGTGCTTTAATTTAATACAGATATTAAAAGGAAAACTGAATCTACCTCCTTACCTGACAACTGAAGCGAGAGATCTGATACGCAAGGTAAGAAAAGTCTCTTAGAAATTGACAGTTGCTGGAGTCTACAGTAGCCTGCGAATGAGACCTGTCAAGCCCGCATTACACTGCCCTACCAATCACGAACGGACTTGACTCGACTGTTGTCACGTTGAGAATCATGGACAGTCGGACAGTGTGCGTCTGTTGCAGGCTACTTTATACAGAAGCCATCAGACATCAGTTATACTTTATCATCTTTTCACAGCCAATGAATATTGATTTGAACTTGATTTGACCTTGGTATGATTAAAATTGTTAAGAAACAGGAAGTGAGACATGTAATCGGTTATCAGAAATTGGCTAATCCCAAAGTTTGTGTGTCACCTTCTCAAGCCCAACCCCTTTCCCCACCTTCTCACCCATCATATCTCGGATACCATGCATCGTTAGGACTACCGTAAAGTCATGGTAAAGATTCTTCTCATTCATAGGATGTGAGTTTTCTCTATATTTATATTTCTGGTAGCTCCTGAAGAGGCATGTCACCTCTCGGCTCGGGAGCACACCCGAGGACTCCGCCCCTATCAAGAGACACTTGTTCTTCCGACACGTTAACTGGCAAGACGTCGCTGCCCGTAAAGTGGAACCTCCAATCAAGCCAACTCTGGTAAGGTTTTACCAATCTTTTAGAAATGAGTCGGTAAAGAAATAGTAAAGTCACAAGAAACTAGATGTTCTACATAGTTTATGAGTAGGAACATGAAAGCATACATGGAATAAGATTAAAGGAGCAGTGACAATATTAAAGACAAAGGAATACAGAGGGAGAGTTATATCGCAGCTTTTATATTCTCCTTTTCTTTTGTAGGCCAATGAGGAGGACGTGAGCCAGTTTGACAGTAAATTCACCAAACAAACTCCAGTAGACAGTCCTGATGATACGATGTTAAGTGAAAGTGCAAATAAAATATTCAAAGTAAGGGAAACTATATTTGTTGTTTTATTTTGTTATTCCTTTTTGCAATTTGAAAGACATTTATTTTGAAGAAAGTTCAAACCAAATCATAGTTAACAAAGTGAAAAAAAACCAAGAGAGCTCGTCAGTGCGATCATTTGAAATCTTTCAATTTTGATTTTTTTTTTTTTTTGAACTTTGATTTCGAATATTCTGCACTACAACTTGTCAGTCTTATACAAGGTGATACAGTATTACTAGTAGAAGCATTTAGGTTGGCATGTTTTTATTAATCTCATGAGTTTAATCAACTGTTTTTCTCCTTGCATCATGTAGGGTTTTACATATGTAGCTCCAAGTGTACTAGAAAGTATGCATGAAGCACCAACAACAGCTGGCAAAGCAAGATCACCACGAAAAATGACTATGAGTCCAAGATCTCCATTCAAGTGAGTTTTGCTGCTGGTTGTGTTTGCAATATAGCATCTCCTGGCAAGCCCCTGCCCCTTTGCCCGCCCTCCCCCAAGATATATCACTCAGCATATACACCTTGACATAAAGTTTGGCAAGTACATAATGGTATTATTCATAATTGAGGAAGTTCAAATGTAGTACATAAGGACAGAAATGAATGGTATTTTAAATGAGAATGCTAAAGGTACTGAATATGCATACTGTATTATTTTATTATTCGATCTGTCGGACGGATTCAAACTCAGTTACTGTATCAGTCTGCTAAGTGAATACAAAAAATTTAATGTCTAGCAATCACAAGGTCTATTTTTTCTTGGGGAGAGCAAAGTTGGCAACTGCCTTTCTTTCTCCATTACAGTCCTCACAGAACGCCTTCAACTCAGTTTGCCTTTGACGACGAAGAATTTTTATCGCGGCCCAACCAGCCCAATTTTGGAATGGATCCAGGGAATAGCCGTGCACAGCAGCAGGATGAGCCGATGGACACGACAGAAACCGTGGCCATAGAGCAGAGGTGATGGGAGCCCTCTGATTAGACCATAGTTTTTATCTATATTCAAATCATTGGTCTGCAATTAACATGTACATGAATATTCAAAAGCCAAACCTGTATACAATCTTTAGCGCAGAAAAATGATAATCACTGTTTCGCCTTTCTGGTATCGTTCATGGTCAGGTGAGTCTTCTTACTTTATGAAGCAAGTGACATCAAAATCTTTGTGGAAAATTTGAAAAAACAGCCAGGTTATCAACATCTGCTTCTGTAGAGAGAAGCAGATGGTTTACTGGCACTGTCATGGAGCTTGATTCATGCAAATTCATGTTGCTATGACAACGGAGTTCACATAAGTATCGTCATAGTTTCAACAACATGTTTGGAAGTTAAAAGGAAAGCTGAAGACTATGGAGAAATTTGATTTCTTGTAATAGCAAAGATGACAAAGATCGTTAAAACTAATCTGATAGAGTGTCAACGATTGATGGCCATGAGACGGATTAGTGAAGCGATGGACATGTGACTATCATGCGATCAGGTCACGTGACTTATCGTTTCATTAGTTCACAAGGGATTGATAACTCCACACCCTCAGTCTCGGCATTGAGGATTTGGAGAGGTATGTGCAATCTTTATGAACTGATGAATTATTAATGAGGTATGACAATATGCTGCAGTGTTTTGATTGGTCGTTTTACAAGATTAAATCCAGATGATGCCAGAAGGGTGACCTAGCAGGAGGATGGAGCTCTTTTGTTCGATTCCTCCTACCCGAGAAAGCTGATGGTGTTGTGTGTGCTCGCGTTATTATATTCGTTTCAGCCAAAGAACCGTGTGACGTGTAGTTGCATTTTATATTGAGTTATAATAATAATAATGTCGTCTGCTTGGTGTTATCATGTGGTGTGATTTCTATCCAATGAGAGGTTGGATAGGTATGAATGCAGAATGGAAGTTATAATGTTTTGGTCAATATTAAGTGGTTCTTGCTTGCAGATGAAAAAAAAAAAAAGGTATTCTGAAATGTAATTTATGCAGAACAAAACCAGTGTGAAATTTTGTGATTAAGGTTGCAATTTGGTTTAATTTGACATCAGTGGAAAACTGTATCGTGGTTAGGAAGATGGTTTAGAGTCGAGATGTTAAATCGATGAGCTCAGGAAAACTACACTTGAGGTACAAAATGAACAAACTAATTTTTAATCAAAGAATATGAAAAGTGAAAAATCAAAACTAAAAGTTTTCCAACAATACATAGTTAAATAATTGCATATTGTACTCAGGGTTAAATGGTATCAATTCAGATTGAATTGGAATTTGTTTTCTCTGATCAAAAAACTGAAATAAAGAAATAGAACAGAGTTATCAAGTGCAGTCAACATGGCTGCATGGTGCAGTCAACATGGCTGCCATATTCTTTCTGTGAGGATCAAAACCCGGGAGGGTGCAGATTTGTGTTTTTCCTTTTTTCAATATTAAGGTATGGTTACTGGTTCTGGATTTAGTCTTAACACACCCCTGCCTCCTCCCTCCATACCCATCCGTAGTAGTCATGGTGCTCCAGTTTCATGTGGAGGGGGGGAGGGGGTAGTGGTTGGCTTTGAAAGATCAGAATTAATACAGTTATGATATGTTTGCTGATGGATTTGATCAATAGTGACTGAAAGAAGACATTTCAGTAACTTGTACTCTGGGCAGCTCAGGTGGTATATGTTACTACAAGTCAACTATTAACCAATCTAAAGTTACAGCAGCTTTTTGCAGCAAAAGCATGAATGGCCAAAATCCATTAACACTCTAAGTAAACTTTATTAGTGGATTTGTATTTCAAATAATGAAGTTAACAATTTGGAAAACAATGTCAAAATATTGTAATTTGTCATGTCTATGTGGTCAAATATTTTACAGATTTTTTGGGTGATGACATGTTTGAGAATCAAGTGCTTATCTTACCTTAAATTTGGGTAAAACTGAAAATCAAGCATAGGGAGTTATCTTTCTTAGTATGGTAAAATACTTACTTAGCTTAAGTAAATATGAAAAGGTTGGCTCAATTCGATGGCACCGCTCGAAACACTACTTGAAATACGAAGGGAATCCCTGAAAGGTTGTAGATTATATAGTCAGTCGGCAATAGTCAGGATTGAACATTATGAAAAGGAGAGTGATTACATCATTTGGAGATGAGTTCAGTCAAAGGCTCAGTTATCGTTCCCTGTATAAATCACTCCCAAGTTCATATACAAGCTGGATTGTACATTACCACGTACATATGGAAGCATTTCTTTTCCGAGCTTAGTCGACAGTTTTGTTATGCTCCAGTTGTAGATAATAATGATCAAGCTGTTAGAAGAAATTCTTAACTTCTGATGGACTGTATCATTGAAAAGATTAGGGGGGGGGGGTTAGGGGGAGGTAGTTTCAAAATATTCTTCAGTTTGAAACAGTTGTGTTTGCATTTTTGAATTGTGATGGCTATAGATAGCTCTATCGTTTAAAAAAATTAAAAGTACAAAGGGAATGTTTCTTGAGAACCATTTCATGGGAAGAAAATTTTAATTTAGGCATGATGGGAATTCTGGTATGAGGACACCTAAGTGCAATGGAAATTTGTTACTACCAGATGTTTTTTTAGTGTTCCTATCATGTTTTCAGTTTGCTAAGATCTTTTGTTTTATCCTGTGCACACTGGAATTACCACATTTATTAGTGGTCGATGCCTATTCTGACAGTTTGCGCATTCCGGCGATCTTTTACATTTTAATCTCAGCCCATAAAGACCTTGTCCAGCAAACCATGTATTCCCACTTTAGTGCCAGTCGTGAGGTTGTCTATGTACCTGGTTTGCACATGGCAGTTCTTATGTATGTATATATGTACGTATTTTAGATCCTCCTGCAAGCAGTTACTCGCGAAGAAGCCTCATTGGCTTATCAAAGCTGCAAGCTGACCGAAGTCAGTCTCTTACATTCATATTTTACGTCCATGATTATGAATTGTCAATTGTCAACAACTTTGTAATTGGACGACATTATTAATCTTGGAGTGACTCTATCTGTCTGTCTGTTACTTCGTTTGTTAGTTTATTTGTTTGCATATCTCTACTCAGAGGTGTGATTTCATATAGTCCTCTATATACATGGATATTTCTTGAAAGTTCCTAAATCGGTTGACTGTCTCAAAAAGGACCTCGTCCGATGATATGGAAAGGTAAATTACATGGCTAATAGTCAGATGTAATCACAATAAAAAGGAAAAGTATTTTCGGTAAATAGCTTCCATTGTTGGACTAGTGATGAGTTCATCGGTTAAGTGTTATCGTGTATCCTTTTCTCTTTCACCAAGTGTAAAATTCATTCTGAACAGAATTCCATTGAATTCAAGAAACTGCTGTGTTAATCCTCAAGAAAAGCAAAGGTTGGGGGGTAGGGTGGGGGAGAAGGTCTGAACCTTCCTTGCTCGCAGCACAATATTTCTGAACAGTTTAAGCAATAACTTACCTACTGTGTAAAGGTAATCTTACTTTCTGTATTTTTCAGTATTATTCATAATATATATATATAAATATATGTATATGTGTAATTCTGCAGTTATTCACATGAGATGGTAAACTACACAGATTTATATTTTGATGGGGTCTTGTTTTGTGTTTTTGCTCTTTTTGGGGTGGGGGTGGAGAAGGGGGGGTTGGCATGAATCTCTCAGAGAAGTTTCCTTGAGATTTCTGTTCTATAGAATAAAAAGATTTTGAGGTGGACATGTCTGTATGTAGACTGTTTATGGCAAGTATGCAGATCTTTGAGCAGGTACTTAAAATATTATGACGGGTGAAACTCCACACTTCCCCAACGACATCTATAGATATGGTGACAGCAAATCAGTACTGAAAATGTAGCAGAAGTGAACCAATTGATAATTTAAAGGAATGTGCACATGTATTAACGATTGGTCGAGTATCTCCTCATATGTGTGTAAAATGGTAAGATTTGGTGTTTAGGAAAAGGGGAGGGGCAAGGGGAAGCTAATGACACCACCAACAAATCTTGTTTATATAAGTTTGGAAATTGACGACATTTTACAGAGCTTGAGTTTAGATGTCAACAGAAAGCATAGTATTTTAGAATCAGCACAAGATGGTATGGGGTGAACATCAGGAATTGAAGCATTTTTCTTGTAAAACAACGTTGTCTTCCCTATCTGTAAAAATTTGAATGACATTAAGGTGCTTTAGATTAGAGTATTGATGCATATAAGTTCACCTACTACCTCATGAGTATTCATGTAGTGCAACGAATCGACCCAATTAACAGAAACTGTTTAATAAGTGTCTCAAAGTCTTGATAACTGCAAGTCCACGAAGATGCACCGTAAAGTTTTCATTAGAGAATACTTCGCACAATAAATGTTTACTGCTGAGATACTCCATGTTGTTTTTCACTTCTTTTTTCTTTCTTTCTTTCTAAGTTTTCACGCTAACGTAAGTAAAGTGATAATGTGGTTTACAAAATGTGTGGTAATGTTTGTTCATGTGTGTGTATGCAAATGAGTTAAGAAACAGACTGTAATAAGTTGAGGTATGCAGGTAGGACCTGATCGGTGGCAGAAATTTAACAACCAAAGGACGCAGGTCATGAAATGGTGTCAGACATACAAGCTTTTGTGTCTAGAGAGTGAACATACGGTATGATTTGCTAATAACACCCACAGGAGACTGTGTATGTATGTATGTATGTATGTATGTACATTATGATATATACATGAAAAGCTGTGTTCAGTTAATTGATAGGGTATATAGATGATATATATGCTACATAGTTCATGGGTATAAAGAAACAGTTAAAAGCAATTTGTAAAGCACTTTTTATGCATGCCACACTATTATTATTACTATTGATAGCATTAGTGCAGCACAATGTACGAAGGCTAGTATCGTGCAGGATAATGTACAGGATAACGTATATGTAGGCCTACTTGATAATGTAGAATTATATATGATAGTGTTTGTATAGCGGAAGGGTTTTATTCATCAGTGGCGAGGATGGTATGTTATTTACTGAGGAAACATATGTTATGATTATGTTATAAACATGTTTAAAAGTAAGTTGGCCTGACATTTCGATCCTAGCAGGATCTTCTTCAAAGGCTAAAAAAGGTATTTATAATAACATGTTATAAATACTTTGCTCACAGAAAAGCATTCATGAAGGAAGTTGTGTAGGCTATAACTTGTGGATGACATTGATACGGTATACGGGGGTGCTGATTGGTGGATAACAGTCCATATAGGATACACAGAGCACACACATATCACAATGTAATATAAAAATTAAATAACACAGCAGCTGATGGTAGTAGTTTTAAAGACGGTTTCTAGTTCGCTTGAGTCTATAGACATGGTTACGTTTGATCGCAGCAATTCTAACTTTAATCGTGCAAATTGTGGATGAATTCAAGCAACAGTAGAACCTAGGGAGGAAGAGGAGTCAATTTGGGGTGGGGGAGGGAGGTGGGGGTAAATTTTGGAGCATATCAAAGAGAAGAATGATTGGTGGCTATGAAAGGTACAATGGTCCACTGTGACGTTATTATTATAAAGCTCACTCCATTGTCTTTTAAAAAAAAAAAATTACCCTGAACTGAGTAAAAACAATCAAGAAAGTTTCAGAAGTGGGTTTGGACTAGTAAATAGGCCTGGTATGGTTCTGGTCTACTATTTCAGGCTGTTATGTAATTTGTCATTTTTTTCTTTCTTTCTCTCTCTTTCTTTCGTTTCCATTGAATTTTGCTTTGTTGACAATTGTTAATCAATATAATGGTAATATTGTCTATGTCCATGCTTAAGTTATATTCATTTCATAAAATATTTTTGGATAAACAATAAAGTTAGGCCAGATTTTTACTTGAATTATATTTCAATTTCTGTTTTCTCTTGTTTTTTTTTTTGGTTTCTACCTTTTCCTTAGTCAATTCTTATTCAGCTACTTCACAGTCATCACTTGGGTTAGTTAAGGAGACACGAATCTGACAGTTGAACCACACCCCACCTGCGCAAACAAGAAAAAAATTGCATTATAACCCGATATTAATATGCAACAGGGTGGATTCCAAGTCCAACCAGTTGGGAAAGTCTTGGTAAATGCTAATTCCTCTCTAAACTGCCCCCCAATCTCACGCTTCAAAGCACTCGTATTGTACAAACAGTTCCTAAACTGTTCACCCAGTTGGGACAATTTTTGGTTTTCGCTGATAATCATAACCTTTGCATTCATGATGGCGTATGTGTGTATGTAAGTGCGTGTGTGTGCATGACACCTTGCATGTAAACAATATCTCAAGAAGGGAAGCTTGGGCCAATCTCATATTTGGTCAGTTGGTGAACCATATTGAGTAAGAATGAGCCTATTGTTTTTAGTGGAGGTCAAAGTTCATTTGGGATCAAAAGGGGTCAAATTGTGAAAACCTTGTAAACATGATATCTCAAGATGGAAAGCTGGGATCGATTTCGTGTGAAGGAATACCACATTAAGAAAAAGAAGCCTATTTTGTGGTGGTCAAAGGATACTTGAGTCACCAGATGCCAAATTGTGGATACCTTTTTTTAATAAGCTACTGTTTCTCCCACCAACCAGTTTATCCGAAACGTGTGTTACGCCTCATAAGAATAGGAGGCTGTAGGCAATTGGAAATTATAGCTTATGGGCATTGGTAGAATCAAATTAAAATCTCACAAACAAAGCTCAGTAGGCTTCAGCGTGTCGCTAAGGTGCATATCTTCGCTACATACATTGCATGCAAACTGGTGCACTCTTTGTACATACAGCGGTGCTATATGAAGTTTTTCCGTCATATTTCGCAATTGTCGAGATTCAGTGCCAAATAAAAACTTCAGGTTTGGATAAAGTTACGTAAGGGTAATGGCTAGGCGCCGTTTACGAAAATTAACTGTCGCCTTGTTAGATTTCTATCAATAACCAATCTCAATGCGAGTTAAATGGTTCGCTATCTGCCCGTGCATTATGTACGGGAAGTTTTCATGTGCGGAGATTGTTCACAACCTTCATGGAGTATTTACAAACATACAGCAAAAGCATCATTTAAAATCTAAAATAACAATTTATTAGAGGAACTGTTTGTTTTAAAGGCATTCATAAATATGTTGTGTTCCTATACAGGTGCGTATCCAGGGGGGGGCGTTGGGGGCGCGCGCCCCCCGGGTATGGAAAAGAGGAGAGAAAAAAAGAGAAGAAAAAAGGGAAAAGGAGGGGGGAAAAAGAAAAGGAGGAGAGGAAGGAAGGGAAAAGAAAAAGAAAAAAGAGAGAAAAAGGAAAAAAGGAGGGAGTAGAAGATAGCCAAGACCTCGGGAAGAGAAAGAGGAACAGTCATAGTTAAAGCGTTGATCCCTATAATATACACAGGGTAGCCAGTGACAGATCAAGGATTACGGAGGGGGTGTGCGCCTCACCCTACCCCTTACACCGACAACTCCATTTTTGACGTTTCCATTTTTCCTCTCTCACTAATGTATCTATATAAACTAGCAGATATACCCGTATATAAAATATGCCAATATACTGTGGTTGTATAGTTATGGCTGTAACTATGGCTGCTCTTTGTGAAATTGTACCGATTGAAAGGTGAAGAGGCATTATTAGATAGAATTAGGGGCAGTGCCTGTGGCAGGGAGGCGGTGAAATATTGGTCAATTTTTTGACCAATATTTCATGACCAATATTTCATGACCAATATTACATGACATTACATCTTTGTCATGTAATGACAAAGATGTCATTACATCCTTCAGACAATGTAACAAATGAGAACATATATCTACATTCACTGCAACTAAGTCTGCACCCTTCAGGTAATGTAACAGATGAAATTTGGTACCTGTCAAGCTAAATACAGTAGTCAGTAACATGTTGTCTCTTTACTGTGGCTATCACTAAGCATCCACTGTTCATAGCTTACTGTGTATACAATTGAAAACTACAAAGCTTTTTATGCAAGATTTTTCAGTAGAACACTTAACCCCAGTAGGCTATTTACAGTACTGTCCTTCTTGAAAAGTCATATGGTTATGGCTAAAAATGGTCACCGTCACACTGAATTCCTGAATTCGAGAATAGCTAAGGATAGTGTGTGTACAGTGACGTCACTGTCACGCCGAATCCGAGAATAGCATAATCCGCTCAGTGTTTGAGGCACATGTTCACTTAAATGCAAATAACGTTAGACCTAGGCTAAGAATAGTCACACGAACATCACCATGTTACACACGAACATCAACAGGTGTAACATTAGGCCAAGGCTAGGCCTATGTCAAGTTAGGATAGCCAACCTGCAGTGCTACCGTGCGTACGAACAGCACCAGGTCAACCGAATTCGAGAATAGAATAATTTGCTCACTGCTTGAGGCACATTACTTGAATGCAAACTGAAGGCCGATCACACAACTCACCAATCGTAGTCACACGAACATCACTGCGTTACACACGAACAGCACCAGGTGTAAACATTAGGCCAAGGCTATGCCAAGTTCGGATATACTATATAGCCTACCGTACCGTGCGTACATGAACAGCGCCAAGTGTAACAGTGTAACCTCTAGGCTAGGCTAAGGATAGTGTGTGTACGGTGACGTCCCGGTCGCGAAATTATTTTTCCCACTTCGACGCGGCCATATTAGCATAATGGGCGTGGACTATCGGTCGTTGTTACGGTTTATTGGTCACGTCACAGACTATGCAGTGATATCTCTCGGGTGTTTGTTTGGGTGCTGAAAGTTCTCAATTAAGTTACATGTCAGGGATTCTAGTACACGTACCAGTAAAATAAATAGTATAGTACAGAGGGACATTGCTATTTAGGCATAGTTATAGCAGGGAGCTGCTACTCTAACAGTAACAGCTCCCTGGTTATAGTTAATACAGACGCAAGTGACAACTGTTTAATAAAATGGGTAGAATATTTCAAGTCCGTAACAATACCCAGTAGCGTACGTAAACTAATGATGAAAGCACGTAGGCTCCTTACTGCCGTTTAAAAGGGGGTTCATTTATAAATGAACAAATAATTTAGAATGATGGATAAAACAATATGGGGCACAATACAATACATGTATAGGTTTTTAGCATTGAAAGGTCAGTGGGCCTACCTGGTGTAATATGAAGTGTAATAATCAATACCACGGGAGGTTCATTTATAACTTTTCCAGACCCTGCTGTCACGGGAGGTTCTTTTCCAGACACGGGAGGTTCATAACACATCTAATAAACAAACACAGTTTGATTTTGTGATGGAATTTACCTCAAGAGCTCCATAAGACCCGATTGACTGGGAGGAGCAGTCGCACATCATCATGCATCTCATGAAGTCATGTCTTAGGCCTGAGTATATTAGGCCTGAGTATATTAGCTGAGTATATTATTAAAGAGCTATACGTTAGAGCTCGAAGTCGAAGTCACAAACTTGCCGGCCTGTGACGTATTTCATAAGCCACGCCCATGTGGCCGCGTCGAAGTGGGAAAAATAATTTCGCGTCCCGGTCACATCGAATCGGAGAATAACACAATTCGCTCACTGTTTGAGGCACATGTTCACTTGCAAATTGAAGGGCCGATCACACAACTCACCAATCACTTACTAATTGTCCCGCTACTGCCGTGGCGTGTAGGCCTACATCTGCCGTGGCGTGTAGGCCTACATCTACAAACTGTACAACTTCGTTTCATTTAAACAACTTTTATACCGCAGCGCTACGTCGACGAAGGAGCGCAAATATCACCTAAAACACAAAGCTCACGATACGAAAAACAATCTGTAATGGATATTTCAAGATGATTTATTCTTAAGTTACCAAAACGCGACAATTATACCAAAACTAAGCCCCCTTAGGACAATAAGAAAAACAAATTATGTCTTTTCCGAAAATTGTAGTCTAATCGAGCAGCAGACGACTGAGAAAAGTGATTTCAAACAATTATAAGCTTAGCCAAATTATAGTAAGGATACTATATATGGTCTATCATAACGCGTGTGTGTGTATGGACGCCTTAAACAATTGTACAATTGTGCTATATGGAACCAACTGTGGCTGGTCTTGAAATCGACCGAGTCGTCGGGGTACATGACGCATTTCGGGAAGGGGGCGACCGCCCCCCCCCCCCCCCGAGCAAATTTTCTTTATGACATCGCTAGTAATTTCAAAATAGACAATGCTTAGATGCAACTTACAAGGCCTGGGAAGTGTCATTTCCAGCGATCTGGGAGGCATTTTCGGCCAAAATTTTTCTTGTACGCTTCGCGCCAACTCATGGTGGCGCTTCGCTTAGATAGTTTGCCTACAGGCTTCGCCCTTCCCTTGGCAATTACTCGCTACACTCCTGTTCGAATTTGTAAAGCAAAGAGCAGATATAACATCATATCAGTGAGCATTGAAATGCATGTTCCACGATGAACAGCCTCAAAAACTGTCTATGTGTGTAGTTAAAGGCGTAGGAGCCCAATTGGATTTGGGGGCTGTAATGACTTGCCCGAAAAAAAAGCCAAAATTTTTCGCGCGCGTTCAACATATCAATGCCAATATCATATAAGCAAGCATCGGTCATTACAGTGCATAGCATCGTGTACCTTACGGTCCGTGAAAGTTGCACAGTATACCGCTGGATGCTATGTAAACAACCAAATGTCTTATGTAGATGGAGAAAAATCATACAGATCCATTTATGTCAAAACTCTCTTTTACAGTAGTAATGTCGGCCAAGCTTAGAACTTTATTTTAATTACCAAGGATCATTTTAAGCTATTCATTGCTATTTATATTTCTTTCAGTAGGTGCCCGAAAAAGATGGGGAAAAATTTGGTTGCGGGTGGGGGGGGGAGGGGGCTGCAGCCACCGCTTTCTACGGGACCTACGCCTATGTGTGTAGTGTTCGGTTTCGATATACCTGATATCGGAAATATCTGCTATTTTTCATTTCCTTCAACCAAGTTTTATAATAGCCATTATAAGAGGTTTTAATATTTGTACACCAATAAATTAACTGTATCTGAATTTTCGAAAATTTCCTCACCAACATTCTTCATCATACTTTCCTCTACTCGTGCAACTTAGACCTGTCTGTTAGGGGTTCAAAGAGGTTTTTCTATATTGCTTGTCCATAGATTGAATTTTGTGCAACATTATGGGTATGTTTTGAAGTGATTTTATTCACGAGAAATGTGAATTTTCAAATTCTCAACAAATAATGGGCTTAAAACATTGAAAAGTGGGGCTTTCGGATATTGTGGGCCGTGACGTAGAATCACCTACAAAAGCAATGATCCATAGGACATGCAATGAGGTCGAACATGATGTGTGACTGGTGACAATCTGTAAAAAGGTTATGGATGGAAAAAACTTTTGGGAAACACTTGGTTCTCAGGCAAAAGTGTACATCTGGTTGGTCATTTTCAAGCCCGAGAAGTGCTATTTCCGGTGATCTGGGGGGTATCAAAACCAGAAATTTTCTTGTACGCTGCGCGCCAACCGATGGTGGCGCTCCGCTTCGATATAGTAATTCGCGCCCCCCGGGTTAGAAAATCCTGGATACGCCCCTGCTATATTAATTTCTCAACCAATTAAACAATATTAAACGTCGATATCACAATGGATTGGTTATGCGCAGGCAACACCTGCCCAATAGAGTATATGCTGGTAGACTACTAATCACAAGCATTGTTAAAATGTTTCGTGTCAGAATTCCAATTCTAACATGGCCAAACATCTTCTAAATTGTTTCTTAATGCATTTCGTACATGCCATCAGTCATAAATCGCAAAATATACAACAATTTAAGGAATTTTCGAGACAAGTTTGTTGTTATTGCTGCTAGGATTTTTTTGCAAAGATTTTCAATCAACACCAGCTGCGAGTTGAAGATATGCTCTTTCATGCCCTTAGATTTTCATTGCGTAAAATATCGGGGGAAGAGGAGTTGGTAGGAGATAAACAGTGGAGGGACAAAGAGAGGATTATAAGGGAAGGGGATAGGGAATAAACTGGAGAAGGACAAAGACAAAGAGGCCTCTTCCCCTGTTGGTTTCTTTCTTTCTTCTCTCCATCCCTTGTCTACTAATGCCCTTACAGATCAATATGTGTTCATCATGCTCCTGTTTGTATTCTGTGTGTGTTTTTGTGTAAGTTCTGTAACTGTTACTTGTCATTTAGCCTCTGAAGAAGATCCTGCTAGGATTGAAACGTCAGGCCAACTCACTTTTGCACATTATTTATAATTCTGCGACATGTTTTCTTTGTTCAGCACTTACTTTTGGTGGAATAACTTTCAATTTCTACACTGCGTAAACATGATTTTCCAATATACAATTACACAGCACCATGTATCTGCCCAAGTGCCTAATCTTTGTTTACAGCAAGTATTGATGTTTTAGATCCGTACTATGCAGAACTGAACAACAACCATCATAGTGCAGAGTGAATTTGCGTTTTGGCGAGTATATTTGTAATCACGATCCTCAAATAGCGATTACCTTCAAAATATTTGTCTAGGCTTGAGAAGAAGCCATGTTGTCTTTGGTAGAGATCAATATGTATGCTGAATACAAGAAAAGTGTGCATCTCGGTTATCAGCTTCTAATGTGAATATTGTTCGTTGTATCTCAATGATATTTACAGGACTACTTTGACGTATGTTGTATGCTACAGCCTAGTGTGTCACATTCATATAAGATAATTCATGTAGCATCATCGAAACCAAACTGCAGTTTTGCTGTCTGGTTTACCTTTGACATATGACGTCATCAATCACACAGGCACGAGTTTACATGGTCAGGCAACTACCCACCAAGTTTGAACTTCATCGGCATGTGACGAGTTCGCGGCACACTTTGTTGCTCACACAGTACACTCTTAAAACGTTGGTTAAAAAAAGAATGGTATAGGACCCCCGTTCACTTAATTGGTTAGTTTGTACCCTTAAGTTGGTTAACTGGCAGAGTTTGGGCCATTCCAATAAGTATGTACATTTCACAGCCCGACGTTTAACCAACTTGTTTATAACTTTACCGCTCTCTGAGTAAAAAATTCGCGCGTACACATATATGTACACTGTACGTACATCAGTGCAGCATCTATAACACACACTACATAACACGTCATGCATAGTACGATCCCTGACAGGCTGGTTTAGTTATCAAGATTACAGCTAACGCCATGGCAGATATCGAAGACAGTGCTGTCTTGATTTTCTTGAAAAAATACCAGGTCGAGTCTCTACATGAAACTTTTATCGGTAAGTGTAGCTTAACATTGGTAAAAAGTATGAACTTATGTGGGCACTGAGACCCCCAGTGACAGTATAACGTTAGGCTCATAGGCCAACGTTAGGCTTATACTAGGCTAACGTTAATACTAGTACTATACTAGTATGCCTAATACTAACACTAGTAATATTAGTAACAGTATACTACTAAACTGCCACTGAGTTTAACACAGTGCTTTAATCGATGTTAAATGTTATGAATCTTTTTCGTGTTTTCACCTTATAGTGTTGTTCGTGTAAACGACATAGGCCTAGGCCTAATTATTAATGAAAATGTTGTATCCTATTAAAGTCCAAATACAAAAACTTCGACCAACTGTCTAGGCCTATAGCCTAGCCTAGTGTATACACCCTATTTTCAAGTGCCCTGGAGACCAAGAGATATTTTTAATAGAATTTATAATAAAAATTATTCAATATGGTTATGTTTCTGAATGGATTGTTTCAATTGTCAATAGATAGGCCTAGGATACAATTTGCTGTATTGTTATCAACATTTTACCTATTTCCTTTTAATCTACAGGCCAAGCTCCTTTATTAAGGCAGCGTTAGCAGCTCAGCAGTTGTTGATTTGTTTCCATTTCTGAAGGATCCAGAATCTCCTGGGGTTATGTAAGCATGTTTATGTTCTAATATCCCTCGGCTTAGTTGTCATTAGCCATAGTATAGACCACTTTCGTTGTTGTGTTGAGGTGACTAGTTTCCTTTTCCTGCCCTTTCAAAATGTCTCTAAAATGTGGACCACAACACACTGCCCACAATATCACTACTTTTTGTCATCTGCAGTCAAGTAATATACTCTTTTGTGGGATCTACCAAGTAATTTGTTCATCTCATAGAGGACTGTGATACTGAAATCTATTTTCAATACTACCAGGATTATATAGGCATCATTAAACTGAATAATTTCTAATTGAAGTCAGCACTAGGGTGACAAGGCCTTTTAATATGTTAAAAATATCAAAATGGTTGTTCAATTGTCACATTGGGAAATCCAAAAACTGTAACATAGGCACTGGTTTTCAGTGGGCTTCATCTCTCAATCTAACCAAGGTATTAATGAAGTTTGCTGTTCAGTATTCCATAAAATATCAGAATTCTGCAACTTATTGATTATATGTGCAATTAGGGTCAAACCCATTACTTTTAGGCTTATCACTTAAAATGAATTGTCATAGTGTCCCCTGGGACAATACTGTTTCATCAGTAAGCATACAATATTTTGTGAGGACAGTATGGAGTGCCACAGTGTCCTTAGTCATAGCGTCCATATTGTTACCGTGCAGTTGTGGACATGTACAAGACATGTTTGTGGTTTGCTGGCTAAAAGCCTATGTTTCAACCAGCTAGGAAGTTTTAAATGTTGGTGTACAACAGCTTTACATGTAGATCAATAGGTCTTTTTCTGAGTTGACTTGAATTTTGCTACCATACTTCAGTTTGATAAAAGAGTATGCTGATTTCATGTGCAGGAAACATGGTACTGCAAAGGTGCTGCAGGACGACCGGCGACAGGGTATCTAGAAGAGCACCTACGCTACGTACGTAAAAAGAAGATTGCCATGGTGAAAGATTCCCCCGGTGCATCAAGTCCACCTACTCCTTTGACTAAAGTGTCCACTCCACCAAAATTGAGAGGTGTGTAATAGGTTTTACCAACTATTCTCAGGATTTGACTCTCATGCCATGACAATGATCAAAGACTGGGTTATACCTACAGTACCACAACCATTGGTAACTTCAAAATTTGATGTTAAGGCATCTCTATTTAGTAGGAAATATATGTTTTTATTGTCCTTGCCAGAAGCTGATCTGGAGAACAAAGAGGAATTGGTGATGATGACTGAGTGGCTGAAATGTAACATGGAACCAAGAGAAAAAGTATTGGACTTCATGAGGCAAACTGCAGTTTACAGACAACAGCAGATCAAAGACCACTCAACTAACATTTCAGATATTCTGAAAGAGTATCAAAGGTTGTTAGACCGTGAAATGGTAACTATCAAATTTGATTTTTTGCTGCTTAATTAAAGAGAAATACGTAGGTGATTTTGCATCAAAAATACTAAAGAAGTGAGCTCTGAATACACATATTACGAAGATACTTTTCAAGACCATATCCTTTAACTCTTGAAAAAGGAAGTGGAAAAATTACTAGCAAGGTTTTGATTTAGCAGAAACACTGAAATTAATTAAGTCACTAACCTCACTGATGAGTTAATACTATATTTCACTTTGAAGCCTATTTGGCCAACTTAAAAACAGTACTTTGATTGTCTACATATCTGGTTTGATTGGAAAGTTTCACTGCTTTTTTTAAATGACGGCATTATATTTTAAATCTCTTTTAATTTATGTCTGGAAGTTTATGACAGTTATCAGCCACACAGTGAAGAAATGTGACTGACTTTTAATTTAACCTTAGGCATCTGGCAGATCAGTATGCTTTATAAAGACCAGATTGGGAATCAATTTTATTTTTGGATGAAAATCTTGCTTTATTCAAGGATATAGCTAGGATTTTAAGAAAGGTTGCTGATGTTGAGTGTAAAAAAAGGTACAGATTCAAGCGGTATAATATGGTTTACAATTTGTACAAAGTTTTTTTGTTTTAATATGGTGTCTTTGCCATTCAGTGCTATGGCTTTATGTGCAATGTTTGCTCTGCATTTCTTGCAATTGTGTACAAATCTAACAACTTGTCTATCATCTTGTTACAGGGAGACAAGATAAATTATTCCCATGAATATGCTTATGTTCAGTAATGATATCACAAATGTTAAATATTGAATTTTTGCAATTCAAATTTTTCCCCCACCACATTAAAAAAAATATTTTGAAAAAAATATATTTTTGAGATGTATTCTGAGATATTTTCAAAGCATGTGTCAATAAATGTTAAATACTTACTTTTCTTTCCCAGATGTTTTCTAAATGTTATTAAACTAGCCAAAGGTATCAAGCAGTTGGATTTACCACATCCAGCTTCAACAATACTTAGTGTTTGTATAGTTGCATGGAACCAGACTTTAACAAATTCAGTGAGAGGGATTTTTTAATGGATCCTAGCTGAGGATCAAAAAAAAAGAATACGCTTACACACATTAAAGTATTCTATTTCCCTTTGCTCTTTCAGATAGAACAAGATTTTTCAGTGCTTTGGCCTGAGCATGAGGATCACCTGTATGAGAAATGGGACTTGTACTACAATGGGATTATAGAATATGGCAAACAGGTTGAAAATTGGCAAGGCCTCTTGGATTGGAGTACGTTGACCTAGAGAGTTTGTCTATTGGTAAGAGTGCTTCTTATTTCAGTGCACATAGTTGAGCTAATTTAATTTTTGTATGTTGATCATTCCTTGCAACCTTTTACCACCATCACACTAGGAACTTCTGAAAGATCAGGTTTGACCAATTATCTGTAATATATCTGATCTTGTTCTCAAAATAGCCTTAGTTTACTTTTGTAAAGACAACAACACTTCCTTTTCTTTTTTTATAAAAATAATAAACTGAAATTGAACAAAAAGCATCAATGGGATCTGGTTCAGACAGAAACCAAGTTGGGTTGGTGCAGATATATTCCCTTGCTTAGACTCCATCTGACCCATCTTTGGGATTTCATTTAAGCCAAAAGCTAGTGACTACTATAGAACAATAGAACACAAAATATGTCAAAGGTTCATCAGTGTTTTGAGATCTGAATATATAATAAAATATAAAGAGTAGATAACTTTGCAAACAGGTTGTGATAGCAGCACAACATTTTGAATGTGGGCTATTAAAAGGAGACATGTATTATTGAAAATAAACATACACAAAATACCAAACAGATGCTAACTTATCTCATTACATTCTCATGATATGCCATTTTCTCATTGCATTCTCATGATATGCTATTTTCTGATAAAAATGACTAGAAGGACTTCTAGTGTTAGAGGCAAGGGAAGATACAAATAATTTGTGCGGGTACTGTACGTGATAATGACAATTTATATGTTAAGTGGTCATTAATTGTGTTATAGTTTTATGCACAAGGACTTTGTGAACCTTGGAGGGAAGATTATCTTTAGTTATGTTTTGTCACTTTCACAGATAAGAAGGAAACATTGGCATTTTTTCTTCTTCCAGTCATCTTGAGAGGGAAAGGAAAGGGAAAAAAAGGATTGTGTTCAGTAAAAGAGGCAATCACCTCCTTCGTGGACATTCAACCAGTAGGTGTTTAAAGCATTCATTTGTCCACTTGTTGAAGTTCATTGACAACATGCTTATGACATATGTTTTGTAGTTTGTAATGGATTGCTTGTAAAAGTGGAATCTCAACAATTATGCTGGATATGTGTCAATGTACATAGATGCTCCCAGGCACATGAACCATATTCCGTTTGGTTCAAAATGGATAATTAATATTCATGAGTGGGCAGGGCCTACGTGATATTACTTAAATATTGATTTCACAACAACAATAGGCTTGTCAAATTTTGCTCAATTTGGTCAATGACAGTAGTAGGATATGGGTCACATGTGTAGCTGATTTTAAGGAATAAATTATGAGTTGGTGATAAAAAGTTAATGATTGTAAAAGTATCTTCTAAACATGATAACTAAACAGTAAATTTCAAATGTATCAAACGTTCATAGTACTTTTTTAAAACTAGCATGTCATTGTAAGCATAGATATGGGTGGTTATGAAGTTTGGCTGTGCCAAGTATAATTTCATATAAAGTTTTTTCTAAATACAAATCTGCTAGAATGGAGGGCTTTTTGCTGTCACAACTTCATATTGATTGACAAAGAGCAGCTTGTGATAATTTTCATTTTTTTCAATTTTTCTCACAGGAAGTGGCTGATATTCTACAAATTTCAAAAGCTATTGATGCCACACAAAAAAGCCGCAGCCATTTGTGGTATGCAAAGGAACTCTCTTGGCACCAACCCAAACATTTGTTATTCTAGAACGGAGGCCAGTCCGTCAAGAATCACTACTGAAAGCTATCGATTTCTGTTTCAAAGCAATGTACATTTTGGACATGGCTTACCAACCTTCATGCTGTCTTGTGTGGCAGTTCATTCAAAATGTGATTTATGAAATCAAAGAAGCACATGTGCCAAGTTGCATAAGAGATCTTAGATCATTCTTGGCCTTTAAAAGTAATTAGTGGCTTAAAAGGAAAGAATTGTAAGCAAGATATTCATGGCTGATATTCTACAAAGTTCAAAGGATATTGATGCCACAAAAATACTGCAGCTACTTTTGTATCCAAGGAGCCCTCTTGGTACCAACCCAGATATTTGCTATTTTAGAACAGAGGTCAGTTTCTCACAAATCTCTTCTATAAAAGCTGTCTATTTCTGTTTCATGGCAAATGTGCATTTTGGACATGGCTTATCGACCTTCGTGCAGTCTTCTTTGGCAGTTCATTCAAAATGTGATTAATGAAATCAAAGAAGCACATATGCCAAGTTGTATTATAGCATTCTTGGCCCTGAAAAGTAAGAACTGCCTTAAAAGAAATCGTCAGCAAGAAGCTCATATAATAATTGTAAGCAAGAAGTTTGTATAATATTACTATTTTAAAATTCACACACCAGCATCAGGTGCAGATAGCATCATCTTGAAGGGACATTTAATTAAAACTCATGATATGACATATTTTTACATACCATGCTGGTACAAATCAAAACTTTCATTACTAATTTTATTGGAATCCCGATCTGATCAACTGATCTTTCATGAGTGAGTAAGGTTTAATGTAGCTAAATTTCACCTACACATGTATCTCTATATGTGGTGAAGATATATACTATACATCCAAATACTGGAAACGAACAATGCACTGGCTGCAATGTACTGCATATATCATAAATATGTCTCTAAATGTAATCATGTACACCACATATGTATGTGATACTCAATGTAATCCTTAATTAACTGTATGTATACTATAGGTAAACCTTGATTAATCAGATCATGATTGATGTTTAGACTCATAGATTGTGTATACATCAATTGATCTATAGTTACATATGTGAGATATTGAGTGTTACAAGTTTTCTATGAATAAGGTTCTTCTTGAAGAGTAGAGGTTTGTTACATTGTGTCACCTTAAAGGTCTGGTAGAGCACTGCAGCTAAGAAGTTGTTACATCCAAGCATATTTATATGTTGTTTTGTTTTGTTTGTATTTTATTCACATGGTTCAGCTGGTTATTGTTTTCAATAAAAACAAGTTCTCAAAATGTCATCCATCTGGCTTCTGTAATGTAACTGTTTGTTAATTTCTCAATATTTTTCAAGGAATTGTTTACTCTTTGCATTGCCATATTCAGCTGATTGTTGCAAACTAGGTCTGCATGAACAAAACTTGTGAGGAGCCTTTCAACTACATTAAGTAAAATTCACTGAGGATCTTATCCATCACTGTCCAATATATTGCATTCGCCAACATATATTGGGCAATAAAGGCTCATTTAAATGCCCAACCCTTTTGTAATGGTAAAAGCCACTGCCCAATTAAATATAGTAATTGCTCAATACTATGATTTTAATTCCCCAATTTAATGATCCCTACATTTGTAAGTTCACCAATGATGGGCATAATTTACACAATTAATTTAACCAACAACTGTTGGGTACAAACTTATAGTTATTTTATTGGTTAAAAATGTTACCCAACGGCTGGTTAAAGCCATTAACCAACAGGTGTTGGTTAAAATATCACCAATAAGTCGAATTTGACATACGTGCCCAGTGTTGGTTAAGGTATTGGTTAATTTTTTAACCAACTGTTTTTAGAGTGTACACACCTTGCATTTCTGATGCAATATCTCACCTCCCTATACATCACAGATAGGGAAATGAGTTAATGGAAACCTACCATGCGAACTGCGAAAGTGTAGCAAATGTAGGGTAAGTCTTTAATATGTTTGTTAGGTGAAAAACAACCTCCATATCATTTTAAATTTGTCACAGGGTGTTGTTTCCGTAACAACTCCCTGGTTGTACCATAACAAAACTCACTGAACTAATGATATCAGTGATATCATTAGTTTGATATCATGTCACAGTTTCTACTCTGTCTCGTGGTCCTTCTGGCGGATTTTTAGTGTCAGACCAACACAGCGCAGTTACATTCTAGTGGTCTATGTTAGTAGTAAGTTGAGTCTCGTCTATATCGACATGCTCAGTGATTAACGTCCGCCACGTATCACGATCTTGCGCAAGGTTTATTGCTTCCTCGAAACTGTTAATATTAATGTCCTTAAATTGCGACTTTATTTTTCCAAGTAAGGTAGTCACGGGCCTTCCTACTGGTTTAGCAGCATGTCTCAGTGCTTGAGCGTCCTCCTGGAGTCTTGCTACATGACCGAAAAATCTCAATCTTCTATATGCGACTATGGGTGGTCTCTGTTCGTCCCATAGAAATTGAAGTACGGAAAATGACGTCTTGTGACATATACTGAAGCCACCCATCCAACTGGTGGCGCTTTGCTTGTACGGCAAGAAAGTACCGGCTCCTATTACAAACACTATGTCTTTGACGTAACTAAAGTGATAAAGTTGATAAAAATAATTCCAAATGGTGATATCGTGAGCCGCATTTGGGTGCCAAAATCTTTTAAAATATGGCAGTGGACTGCAGTTTCACAGGTAATTCTTAGGAAGCGATATTATATGCAATAACATAGGAATCTAATTACTTTACTAGTGTCGTCTGCTCAGCTGTTGTATTGTTGTTCACTGGACCCTACATATAGTTAGCCTAGACCGACCGCGGCTGTCTTTTCGGATGCGATATGACAAAAGCCTAATGTGAAAATTTTTCACCACCCCATTTTACTTAAAACTCTTTCCCTAACGATGAGATCCACATACCAGACTAACATGGGATGACGGAGTTATGATGTCCTGAGCTTATCAGTAACATTTCAATACTAGGAAAAAAATCTACTACCCACTTTGCAACATTGACATTCAACTGAAAACTGCACATGCACGGACTTATATGGAAGTATTACATAAAAGTAGGTGTGCATGGGAAGGGGATGGGGCCAGGAGGGAGAATAGCCTTTTCACGCCATTTTCCAGGGACAACTATGACACTATTTGAGTGGAGCACTAAAATAATACAATCAAGAAATATGTGTCCCATGTGCCTCTCAGATACCGGAAATGACACTTTCCAGACATAAAAAGTTGCACAAAACACTCCTCTTACACGAGTAATTAGAGGCGAATAAAAAGTTTTCAAAGTTGGTTAGAGTATCGTGCTTACCACTCTGGTCATCGTAACATTGCTCTGTAAAGTACACTTACTCTTTCGAAAAAGTGGGTAAATTTAAATTCAAAGTCGAATGCATAATGTATTTATGACGACGTACAAATGATCTGGCTTTTTGCCATACAACGCAAAGTGCCATCACATTTTTCAATGCTTAAACACACGGCGATGCACTGTGTCAGCGTTCTTCCTTGTTCAATTTCTATGGTTCGTCCCTACGGCTTACAACCCAACAGCCAATCACATTTACGTATTTAGCCACGCCTATATATGTGTGTGTTTGCACGATACTATACGATATGTCTTGGTTTTGCACGTATGTATAATTACACCCGTGACGTTTACGCGTGTGCATGTAAATGTACAGATTCTGGCGAACAATAACATTAACAACGCACTATAATACTCTATGACCACGATGACTTGTACTGTGCTGTCTGTACTGCCTGCATAGAGAATTTCATGATCATTAAACTGGAAATTGGAACTGTGGAAGATTACTGTTTGGATCGACGTTCCGAAGCATTTGACAGTTAGCGATTAATATTTAATGCTATAGCCTCAATAAGACTTGTTAATGTCATTATTGAAAGCTTAGATTTTGGTTTCTCACCGATTTTGGACTCAAATTTAACCAAGTTTTAGCATACTCTGAGAATGGATCCTTCAACTGAATTGAAGACGATCAAAGACATGTAGGTCCACTGTCGCCTGTGAACGATATCATAGGCTAGCTGTTATGTCCAATTGATATAACCTGCTGACGAATATTCATTAAGCTTTTGAAGTTAAACCTATTCAGTTGAATTTGTCTTGTGGTTGAGGTGTGGGCCAGACGCCATAAGGCGGAGAAAACAAACAGTTAGAAATTGCAGAGAATTAAAGTTAAAATGAAAATAACTTTATTCCGTGGGCCGTAGCCTAACCAAAGACTAGTATTGGTGAAACTCATACAAGAATACTACAAGTACTAGGCCTACTCAGTACTACTACTAGGTCATAGTCATACTGTCATAGGGCCTAAGTTGGCCTCCTCTTTCTGTAAATTTACAATTAACTATTGTCTTTATAAACTTGTATGGTTAAACTACAGGAAAAATTGGCTGAAAACATTTTGTGTGCAGTTAGCGTTGCTTCACTAAAATTACAGTGTAGGCCTGAAGCGAGTATCCGTTAGGCTTCGAGAACTCTGCATCAAGTGAACGAACCATTTCTGATTGCAGTTCTCTACAGTAAAGGAATGACTGAAAATTTTCAATTCGTTGGACCGGATGACATAGGTAAGTGGAGTACATTGATAAGTGGATTTTAAGGTCTGACCCTTTCATATCAGCAGGATACTGTGTACTGTAGGCTATTAACTTTTGGCTTGGCTTATGGTGGTTTCAGATAATCTCAGCACACGGTACCGATTACTTTCTGCTGATAAATTTCTGGCCTAACTTTAGAATCCGTACCATATGAATGGGAAAGCTTACTTCGAATCGGCAGAATAAGGTTAGGGGTTTAGGAAGTAGGGTTATGGGTTAGGAATTAGGGTTAGGAGTAGGGAATAGGGGTTAGGAAGTCGGGTCGAATGGTACGGATTCTAAATTAGTACCAAATTTCTGGTTTACATACATGTACACAACATTTTTGTTCAATTTTAGGATACCAAATCCAGGATGATAAAAATAACATGGGAGAGTATCAAAGAAAGTTGAGAAGGAGAGTTAGACTGAGTACATGTCAGGGAAGTTAAGCTGCTTATAATTTACTGGAGGCACAGGTGTTTGTAATAAGGGATCATGTAAAGAAGTACATGGTGGTCACGGTCGACGTAAAAGGCACAAGGAGGCCGTGTAGCCATGGAATAAGTAAAGTATAAAAATGGGGTCCGCGTATAAAGTTGAAACTTAGGGAGACCAAATTATTCCATACGGCAGCTACATTTTACCTTTTTCACGACATATTGAGCCAAACAGCCAAATAAAGTGGCGCCGTTTAACTAAAATTATTGGCCTAACTATTAGAATCTGTACCATATGAATGGGAAAGCTTACTTCGAATCGGCAGAATAAGGTTAGCGGTTAGGGAGTAGGGGTTTGGAAGTAGGGTTAGGGAGTAGGGTTAGGGAGTAGGGTTATGAGGTAGGGAATAGGGTTAGGAAGTTAGGGTCGAATGGTACGGATCCTAAATTAGTACCAAATTATTTTATCACTGCCACTTGTACTAAATCATAATTCCTCTTCAGAAACTAATCTATATCATGCATGGCTTATATTTAGGTACAGTATTTAGTTGTTTGATTGTATTGATTCTGGTAGGTGCCATAGGACAAAACTTTAAGGACAGCAATGATCACAATCTGAAGATATTGTAACCCATGCATCTCGAGTTCAAATTGTTTAATAAATTCAAACTGTATTTAGGTAGTCTTATTGATGAACCAAAAAGCACATAGCTTTTCGGAATGTTGTTCAACCCGTCCTCGGTGGTTTGTACAGCTCGAACATTTCCTCCCTCTATAGTAAGTTTCCTGTTGCTAAATATTACATTTAAAGACTGTGTAATGTCACTTGTAGTTATTGTGATGGTAGAGAGTAACTTTGCGAAGAACATTTATGTTCTTTTAATATGGCAATCTCGCTAAATTTGCACTGTGGGTTCAGTTGGATATATCCTTCAGCTAAAGGTGATTTCATTGATGATTAGACCAGATTCTACCAAAATTAGACAGGAATATTCTTGTATAGGTTGGCAATCAAAATGCTCATATTCTGCTTGAATGGGTAAAATAATCTGCAAAAAGTGTTTCAAAATACGGAATTGATGTTTTCTTTGTGTCGATGTGGCAAGATTGGGCGTTCCTATTAAGGCTTTGTAGATTCAAATTGTGATCGAAAAAGGTGGTTACAATTTGACTTACGAGCACATCAATTACAGTGTCTGTCAGTGCAGCTACATATGTAGATCTGTACACAAATTTAGGTCATATGTGAAATAACCCAACACTGACTGGATGAACAGTGTGATTCAACCATGCATTTCAGAAATAAGATATATTTACACCATTTATACCATGGCAGTATTGAGTGGGACCATTCAGTATGATATTAAAAATATCCATTTTATTGTTTCCTATTGTTGTTGTCTCCCCTACAAACAGTTAATTGGTTATATATCCTAGGGCAAGACAAGCCACACTGATTTAAAAAAAAAAAAATGTCAATAAGTTGGTTCCCCACCCCTGCCCCTCGTATGACCTGGTTGTTGAATGAACAGGACACTGGCCAAGGCCTTGTTTTGACACCTTTGTGGTTCTTGCAAAATAGAGCCTGCAACATCATTGATCTTCTTTTTTTTGCACTATGCTCAAAGTGTTAAGTACTTTGAATAGGAATTGATCAATCATAAGCACCACCACCGATGTCTTTTCAAAATCATGACAGTGGGTGCAGTATTAATTCTGCTACTTGTGCAAAATTTATTTGATTTGTAATTTGTACTGAACTGTGTTGATCACTTCACTGGGTGGTTGCTAGATGTTACAAGTTCTATATATGAATCTAATAACAGGATATATATGTGTATGTGGAGTCATGAGCTGAGGGCTAACTAACACAATAAGCCGATTGATGGCATAGATTTCATTGCCAAACTGCCCTGTTCACTCTTCATGTGAAACCATGAGGCATCTTACTTGCTCTCTGGAGAAAAAAATTTAGAAAATGGAAATGGCGAATTAGAATAACTGCTGAACAGCGTTTACGGCACTAAGTTTAATAGTCATGTATGTATACAAGAATATATTCTTCACTTAACTATCGTTACTAGAGATACTTGAATTGAGATCCCTGTAGGAAAACGCTACTTCAATTTTGTCAAACTATGCAAAGATGTACATTTATATAGCAGTTTTTTTGTAGTATTTTAGACGCAACATTTAGACACTTCCATGCTGCTAGTACACAAAATTATTCACCCAGGTTGGATTCCTTAAAAAAAGTTCCGTCATAGAGCTGTGAAGCAGTAACATGAAAGGAAAAAGAGATGGAACGGAATGATACTAAAGTGATTTCTGTAGCTCTGCAGCAGTAACAATATTTAGCTAATTGCTGATTGAATTGGGTTCTTTCACAACATCCTCTATGAACAGTAAGTACTGTAAGACTGTAAGACTTGCAATGAGGGGTGGATATATTACTTTTTATGTCCCCATAACCTGCTACATGGAAGAATTTAATTGAGTTGGGAACTTTTACATCCTTATTCTATTCCTACTGTACTTGTATGCCTGCCAAATACACTCCTGTATGTCCATGTACTTTACAGTACATGGATAGTTGTTTTTCTTCCATCATGGTTCCACAGTGTCCATATGAGCGCATTGTGTGAAGCATGCTCAAATACAGCAAACTATTTACTACAACTACTACTCAACTGTACAGAGAGTGGAATTGATGACTTGTGATAGACACACGCTGTGCAATCTACTGCACAGATGGCCTCTCACTCTGCAGAACGAATGAAACTCTATACAGGTACAGTATACACGCAATCAGTACAACCATGGAACAACTGAACGTTCCTTGACCGTTTGGGTTTGATCCATGGAGGGACAAGCTGTGTCCACATTCCTGGGTGCCCAGTGGACCAAGCTACCGTAAAAGAATCAGCAAGTTATGATATGAGCAGGTGATTATGATAATATATAATATGTTAACTGTATTACACACAGCTATCCATAATATAAGTGAATTAATTATGTACAGTAGTTAAGGCAAGGAAACTATTATCTCTCCAGATGGTCATCTGTTTCTGAAGTAAGTCTTGGACAAATTTCACTCAGTTGCTTCTACGGTACATCATTCACGTAATTGCTGCCTGTCCGTAAATATGTCACGAGTCACTAACAAAGTCTTGTAGTCAAGTTTCTTCTCTCTTCGAAAAGAGAATTGAACAATTAAACCTGATTGGAAAAGAAGGTTAGGGTTATATCAGTAGAACTAAGAACATTAATCTAGCAAGTGAAGGCTTATGTTACTTTAAGGATCTTAATACATGTATCAGAGGGACTGTAAATTCAAGGATACTGTGGTACAGTAACTAGTAGTAGATGTAACTTTAGACCAAGTAACCTTCCTTCTGGTTTCAAAAATATCTACAGAGAATGCAGTCCCAGATAAGATTTTAAGGATTAAAATCCTTTTCAATCACAAGATATATGTGTATCTGGCTTCTGAATGGTAAATTTGGACGGGAGAGAGCAGTGACCTTAGAGAGGGGTTTTTTTTCAGGGGGAAGGGTTTAGAGGGGTGTGGGGCAGTGCAAGAATGTTACCAATTATTAGGCTGAGGTAGATCGGAGTGCGTATTTATAGGAGACACTGAGATTGGTCAATATTGTCAAATGTTGCTAAATATCCAAAACCAGTAAGTTCTTTTTTTTTTCTTTTCTTTTTTATGAGGGGGGATGAGGTGGGGTGTGTTTTACAAATAAGAAGAGTATGTGAAGTTATTTGTTTTGCCCTAGTTAAATCCTGATCATGAATATATAGGTGTAATATATATGATCATTGATCTGTCACTGAGTGACAGAGTTGATAAACATATGGTAACCACATATGTCAAAGATATGAATCAGACAGCCGGTATGAAAACAACAAAGCTGAGTGCAAAGTACATTTACATATACAAACTGTGTAAATATACCTTCAATATACGTGGGTATTATATCTATATGGTACTGACTTCAATTCATATAGTATACAGTAGTATACATGCTTTCATGAGGCCATGGTGTGAGTACACATTTCAGCGTTGACAGTGAGCTCTGTGGGACAGAATGTTTAACTACTGTAGATGTATATTGACAGGCTTACCAACTTATGTCATTCAGTAAGTTCAACTTACAAAGTCTTGCAACTGTTGCTATGTATAGTTTAGACTGGTGACTTTGTTATTGACACAATATTAGACTTTTCCTTCTCAACTGCAATCTGAGCAAAGAGAATGTACACTGATTAATCTGTTGTTTGTTGTTCTTTTGATATTTCTATTTTTACTCAAATTACTACACAAGAGCCAAACAATTTATGGCTAAAACAGTAGAACAGGATTTGATCTAGTGACCTCCTGGTTTATAAGCCCAACCTCCTACTCTTTATATTTAATAAATACTGCATAATTCATTATGTTGCATAACATTCTAGGCAGCCTGTGTTGATTGAATGGATTTAGCCTGTACTAGCCTGTAGCCAATTGACAAAAAGTGTCAGTATGTTTTTTTAAATACAGTGTGGCGATATGCCAACTTGTGAGTAACCACCGGTACAGAAAGGAAATTTTACAATGATCTAGCAGTTGCTGGTGGATGTCTTTTTATGTGTGTGTATGTGTGTGTGTGTGCTATAATACTGTAGTCTGAACTGTGAGTATTAAACAAACATTTACTGTTAGTCAAGGTTACTACTACAGTATATCACTTTGTTTCGTAATATTATCCTGCCTCTCCATCTCTCATCCCTTCCTCTCTTCCACAACCCCTCTCCCCTGGGGAGGGGGGCTGTATTAAAACCATGTTGTAACAGGATGTAAAGCAGCTGCTATATACAGTACATGCCATTAGACAGAACATCAATTTACTGGTCTCTTGGATTTCAGCCAAAACATTTACAGACAGGAATACACATGTTTACTGTGTACATGACAATGACAGGTGTAAACGACAGGAGAACATGACAATATTTGCTGTGCTATTCTTGAATGTAATATTGCAATCAGTGTTGGCTTGGCCATACTGCATAGATACATGTAGGCTATCACTTAATATTCAGGAAAACCATTTGTTATATTGACCTGCATAGGCTGCTAAGCTTCTAGGAAACAGATGGTGGCATACTCCTAATAGAGTCTATATCAGTCAGTCTGACCCTGAATGTTCTCCTTTTGGAAAACTGCCAAAAAGCAGTAGGAGAACATCTTTTTTAATATGTTAGCAAAATAGGATCTGATCTTTTGAGGCAAATTTAGGCCTCCCAAGAGCTGCAATACAAAAATTATTTAAGTTCTACTGAGTAAAGAGGTTTGCTTACAAGTGACAAAAAGTTCAGGCTCTCATAACAAAAAATCTGCACTGTCATAATACGGAAAATTGATGGTGCCATGAATGGCGGCCAACTTGTCAGCTATCAAGTGATGGTGTGGCATTTAGCAAACTGGAGAACTTCTACCCTAGAGACTTAAGAGGCCACATTACTTTTGTGATTTAGTGTGTAAATCAATGGGGGCTTTTAATAGGCATATACTGTATATGCTATCAGATAGGCTAAAAGATGTATACAAGAGAAAGTTCTGTACACTTAATTTGTGAACTGCCTTCAGAGCTCACCGCATTGCCAGACAGTATGTATATATTATAGTTGTTAATACAGTACTGTACCTGCCTCGTGGCTGATTCAATCACGGAGGTCTGTGTTACCTCCATGATTCAATTAATATCCAATGATCTAACTACTGTACTGTACTGTGGAAGTGCTACTGTACAGTAAGTACAGTATGTAGGAGTAAGTTATTTTATTTATTTGTACCATCAATATTAATTTATATTTTATAACATGATGATTATTAAATTAATATACTTAGTAATATATATATGATAAATGATATGCAATAATAAGAATTAGTACTTAGTAGTACAATATTACTGAACATGTCTATGGAATAGTTTAGTATTCAAATTCTCTGTGTACTGTAAGCAGATTTGAAGGCATGGAACTGTGTCTCATACAAACTATACAAAAAAAAGTGCAAATACTGTGTTCATATTTTGCACTTGTATAGCAGGTTGCATATTTTTGCATGGCATTTTGCTGTGTGATTCACAGATAAAGTATTCCCCTACATATTCTGTGTATAATCAACACACAAAAAAAAAACCTACTTTGTTTTGTACCTTTATTAGTACTGTTCATTGTGCCATCAAAAATAAAGCAGAGTTAATTGCACTGAGCAATATATTATTGACTGAGCTTTATCCAGGTCTGTACCTCTTATCCTAGTTTCAT